>NC_142880.1:70033106-70184621 GCF_051225735.1 Oryctolagus cuniculus | reverse complement strand
GAGGTTTCCTTAATCTCATCAAAGTTTGTATATACTTATAGTTTTATTCATTCCACTATTTGGGGAACACAATCTTGCAAGATTGTTGTTCTAAATACCATTTGATGAATACCAACTGATACTGTGCCACACAAACCAAAGATCGAACCAAAGAGGGGTGGGTGAGGAGACAGACAAAAAATTCATAGCAAATGCATACAGAATTTAATTAGAAGTAGAAATTTATAAATAAATGCAAATATGAGTCAATTTCTAGCTAAATCTTTGTAAGTTACATATGTACAAAAAGTAGACAGTTTATCAGTATTTTAACTTAAAATTTAACTTCATTTTTAATATTTATGCAAATATCCACATATTTTACTCTGCATAAAATAATATTTTATAATGTTATCTGTTCTTAACAACTATCTTTACTTTGTATTTTAACTTTGCTGTTTTTCCTTTCTTATATTCATTTGATGTTTTTGTACTGCTTTAAAAGTCATTATGTAGACAATTTCAAGTTTCTCCTTTTTCGGCACTTTCAAAACCTTCAATCTTCATCTTTAAAGGTTTTAAAACAATTATTGCATCCATGATATATAATAGTGAAAAAGATATACTGATATGTGAATTGTACCAAGGATAAATCCATGGTAGAAATATCACTTTATTTTCTTTCATCTTAAATGTATCAATAGCAGAAAAGTTATTGCTCTCAAAATTTTACTTTATATACATTCAGACAAAAGCCACCTGACCCCAACATTTTTTCCCAAAAATACTTACAAAGGAGAATGTCTTGAATATGATTCTCTGTTATTCTTGATAGATTGAGTGTGAATTCTATCTATGGCTGTTGTTCATAATATTATTTGATTCAAGTGACAAAAGTTAGGGTTTTTTTGAAGCATGTAGTATTGATAAATGCAATATATAATTTATATTAAAAAGTGCACAAGTGCCAAAGGCAGAAAACTTTAATGAAAACACTTGTACTTTAAGATAAAGGAAAAAACCATGTATCTGTATTTTTTAAAGAAAAAAAAAACAACAAAAAATCCTGTCTACATTTCATATTAAAATGATCAGAAACATCAGGAGTTTGACCTAGCAATTAAGCCACTGGTTCAGACAATCAAGTCCTTTATCGGTATTGGATTTTATTTCAGGCCCCACCTGCTTATTCAAGCCAGCTGCTAAAATAATTATATGAACATTGCTGATCAATAATGTTAAGACTGTAGACCAACAGAGATTGGGGAAAGTATTCCGTAAATTATCTGGACACAAAGAATGTTACCATTGGTGAGGAGTTTAAATCACATCTAGTCCAAGAATTACTTTATATTAGGTAGTAGATGGGTTGTGGCTATAGCTCTGAAACAGATTCAGTTTTGCACCTTAGTTACTCTATAACTTCTTCAAATCACAAAATTATAATTTAAGAATCTTTAAAAAGTACTACATATATCTAATTTGGCTAAATGAATTTGTGTGCTACCACCCATTTAGATACTAGTGTTGTTTAGTCAATGGCACAACATTATAAGGGAAGAGGATTGGTATAGTAACTTAGAAATGCAATACTAATTATTAATTATACTTATATTACTGATTTTCATTATTAATTAAAAGTATAACTAAGATTCATGTGAAAAAGCACTGCTACATAAAATCAGAACATATGAAAATTTATATATCTGAGATTGGCTGAACAAAGAGGTCACTCCTCCAATAGATAATTAATAACAGTTGTCTGCTGGATATCAGTAAGGCCAATTCTATGCCTCTTTTCTGTTCCTCTTTTTTCCATCCAGTGAAAAACAAGGTAGACAGACACATTGAGGGGCCAGCACTGTGGTGCAGTGGGTAAGACCACTGTCTCCAGTGCCAGCATTCCATATGAGCGCTGGTGCTCCAGTTCCAATCCAGCTCTCTGCTATGGCCTTGGAAAGCTGTAGAGGATGGCCCAAGTTCTTGGGTCCCTGCAGCTGTGTGGGAGACTCGGAGGAAGCTCCTGGCTCCTGGCTTTGGATCAGTGCAGCTCTGTCCGTTACGGCCAGCGGGGGAGTGGACCGAAGGATGGAAGGCTTTTCTCTCTCTCTCTGACTCTCCTCTCTCTGTGTAACTCTAACTTTCAAATAAATAAATAAATCTTTAAACAAAAAAATATATCATCTAGAGATTCATACAGATCTTGTTTTGATCATGATTACACCACATATTAGCTGTGTGTTTTTCATTAAGTCCCAGATTATATGATCCTCAATTGCTTCATTTATAAAATAAAGATGGTAGTGCCAATTCTAACAGGATTTTTGTGAGATAAAGGTATAGATAATAGATATAAAAAGCAACCACACATTACTCTAGCAATCTTCCAAACCTTCTGTAATAATTACTGTGAAATTTATTGCTTGCTCTGGTCAAAATAAATTCACACTTATGTAGCGACATATACATTTGAAAAGAAAACCAAGATTTAATAGAAATTAAAAACTGTCAAAAAGTCTGTATTTCAATATATAAACTACTCAGTAATGTCTAGTATATAGAACATAATGAAATATTCATGTATTCTCAACTGGAAGCAATGTGAATGGGGAATTATAATAATAAACCATTAAAGTTATAGTATGTTGGCAATTTAGACAACATGGGGATATCTATGTTGTTACTTTTGTCCTGAATAATATTACTTCCCTCCACTCTTTGTGATAACATATGCTTTATAACCAAAATTATTAAAATACTCTCTGGGGAGTGAAAGTTTTCCTATTGAAAACTGCTGACAAAACATATTCCGAATAACATGGGCTTTGTGATTATACAGACATGAGATAATTGCTAGTTCCTTTCCCATCCTTAATTTTTCCCTCTGGACTTTTAAAACTTGCTAATTAACTCTTCATCCCTAGTTCTCAAAAATATCCCAGGATTCATTCTGCTTTATTATTTAATTCATTCCTAATTTCTTTTTATATCTTGCTTCCGCTCTCACTCCTATGTAGCCTATCACACCATAATGTTACTTTGCTCTTTTATCTACTCATAAATTTGTGCTCTTCTTAATAAACTCTTCAAATTCTTACTCATGACAGAAAGAACTCTTTAAAACTCTGTAAGGAAATTCTATGTTTCTTTTTTATTTTCTTTGTACAAAACCACCAACAATCCACTGAATTGAAACACTATAACTCTAACATTTGGTGGATTTTAGAATGAAATCTATATATTACTTTATACCATAGTGTCCCTTGCTGCAACTAACAGCAGAGAACAAGGTGACCTATATGAAACTTCACCAGGTCAGCAAGCTGATTCTACATATGACTCAAGATACAAAGGTATCTTTTTTTTTAACTTTTATTTAATGAATATAAATTTCCAAAGTACGACTTATGGATTACAATGGCTTCCCCCCCATACTATCCCCCCCACCCACAACCCTCCCCTTTCCCATTCCCTCTCCCCTTCCATTCACATCAAGATTCATTTTCGATTATCTTAATATACAGAAGATCAGCTTAGTATACTTTAAGTAAGGATTTCAACAGTTTGCTCCCACACAGAAACATAAAGTGAAAAATAATAGATGATTTTTTTTAAATGATGATGAAATCAGATAAGACCTATTGTCATGTTTAATCCCAGTGAGAGTCAAGTTGGGAATTGATAATTTCTTTTTTTTTTTTAACAGAGGATCAGTTTAGTATGCATTAAGTAAAGATTTCAACAGTTTGCACCCCCATAGAAATACAAAGTGAAATATATTGTTTGAGTACTCGTTATAGCATTAAATCTCAATGCACAGCACATTAAGGACAGAGATCCTACATGAGGAGTAAGTGCACAGTGACTCCTGTTGTTGACTTTACCAATTGACACTCCTGTCTATGACATCAGTAATCTCCCTATGCTCCAGTCATGAGTTTCCAAAGCTATGGAAGCCCTCTGAGTTCTCCGACTCTTATCTTGTTTAGACAAGGTCATAGTCAAAGTGGAGGTTCTCTCCTCCCTTCAGAGAAAGGTACCTCCTTCTTTGAAGACCTGTTCTTTCCACTGGGATCTCACTCACAGAGATCTTTTGCCAGAGTGTCTTGGCTTTCCATGCCTGAAATACTCTCATGAGCTTTTCAGCCAGATCCGAATGCCTTTAGGGCTGATTCTGAGGCCAGAGTGCTATTTAGGACATTTGTCATTCTATGGGTCTGCTGTGTATCTCACTTCCCATGTTGGATCACTCTCCCCTTTATTTATTCTATCGGTTAGTGTTAGCAGGTACTAGACTTGTTTATGTGCTCCCTTTGACTCTTAGTCCTTTCATTATGATCAATTGTGAACTGAAATTGATCACTTGGAATAGTGAGATGGCATTGGTACATGCCACCTTGATGGGATTGAATTGGAATCCCCTGGTATGTTTCTAACTCTACCATTTGGGGCAAGTCAGCTTGAGCATGTCCCAAATTATCCATCTCTTCGCCCTCTTATTCCTACTCTTATGTTTAACAGGGATCACATTTCAGTTAATTTTTAACACTTAAGAATAACTGTGTATTAATTACAGAATTAAACCAGTCATATTAAGTAGAACAGACAAAAAAACTACTAAGAGGGATAATGTATTAAGTTGTTCATTAACAGTCAGGGTGAGGGCTGATCAAGTCACCATTTCCCATAGTGTCCATTTCACTCCAACAGGTTTCCTTTTTGGTGTTCAGTCAGTTGTCACCGATCAGGGAGAACATATGGTATTTGTCCCTTTGGGACTGGCTTATTTCACTCAGCATGATGTGTTCCAGACTCCTCCATTTTGTTGCAAATGACTGGATTTCGTTGTTTCTTACTGCAGTATAGTATTCTAAAGAGTACATATCCCATAATTTCTTTATCCAATCTACCGTTGATGGGCATTTAGGTTGGTCACAGGTCTTAGCTATTGTGAATTGAGCTGCAATAAACATTAGGGTGCAGACCGCTTTTTTGTTTGCCAATTGAAATTCCTTTGGGTAAATTCCAAGGAGTGGGATGGCTGGGTCGAACGGTAGGGTTATCTTCAGGTTTCTGAGGAATCTCCAGACTGACTTCCATAGTGGCTTGACCAGTTTGCATTCCCACCAACAGTGGGTTAGTGTCTCTTTTTCCCCACATCCTCGCCAGCATCTGTTGTTGGTAGATTTCTGCATGTGAGCCATTCTAACTGGGGTGAGGTGAAACCTCATTGTGGTTTTGATTTGCATTTCCCTGATTGCTAATGACCTTGAACATTTTTTCATGTGCCTATTGGCCATTTGGATTTCCTCTTTTGAAAAATATCTATTGAGGTCCTTGGCCCATCTCTTAAGTGGGTTGTTGGTTTTGTTTTTGTGGAGTTTCTTGATCTCTTTGTAGATTCTGGTTATTAATCCTTTATCTGTTGCATAGTTTGCAAATATTTTTTCCCATTCTGTCGGTTGTCTCTTCACTCTCCTGACTGTTTCTTTTGCAGTACAGCAACTTCTCAATTTGATGCAATCCCAATAGTTGATTTTGGCTTTGACTGCCTGTGCCTCCCGGGTCTTTTCCAGAAACTCTTTGCCTGTGCCAATATCTTGAAGGGTTTCTCCAATGTTCTCTAATAACTTGATGGTGTCAGGTCGTAGATTTAGGTCTTTAATCCATGTTGAGTGGATTTTTGTGTAAGGCATAAGGTAGGGGTCTTGCTTCATGCTTCTGCAGGTGGAAATCCAGTTTTCCCAGCACCATTTATTGAATAGACTGTCCTTGCTCCAGGAATGAGTTTTAGATCCTTGATCAAATATAAGTTGGCTGTAGATGTTTGGGTTGATTTCTGGAGTTTCAATTCTGTTCCATTGGTCTATCCATCTGTTTCTGTACCAGTACCATGCTGTTTTGATTACAAGTGCCCTGTAGTATGTCCTGAAATCTGGTATTGTGATGCCTCTGGCTTTGTTTTTGTTGTACAAGATTGCTTTATCTATTCGAGGTCTCTTGTGCCTCCATATGAATTTCAGCACCATTTTTTCCAGATCTGAGAAGAAGGTCTTCGGTATCTTGATTGATATTGCATTGAATCTATAAATCGCTTTTGGGAGAATGGACATTTTGATGATATTGATTCTTCCAATCCATGAGCATGGAAGATTTTTCCATTTCTTGGTATCCTCTTCTATTTCTTTCTTTAAGGTTTTGTAATTTTCATCGTAGAGATCTTTAACGTCTTTGGTTAAGTTTATTCCAAGGTATTTGATTGTTTTTGTAGCTATTGTGAATGGGATTGATCTTAGAAGTTCTTCCTCAGCCATGGCATTGTCTGTGTATACAAAGGCTGTTGATTTTTGTGCATTGATTTTATACCCTGCTACTTTGCCAAACTCTTCTATGAGTTCCAATAGTCTCTTAGTAGAGTTCTTTGGGTCCCCTAAATAAAGAATCATGTCATCTGCAAAGAGGGATAGTTTGAGTTCTTCCTTCCCAATTTGTATCCCTTTACTTTCTTTTTCTTGCCTAATAGCTCTGACTAGAACCTCCAGAACTATATTGAATAGCAGTGGTGAGAGTGGACATCCCTGTCTGGTACCAGATCTCAGTGGAAATGCTTCCAACTTTTCCCCATTCAATAGGATGTTGGCTGTGGGTTTTTCATAGATTGCTTTGATTGTATTGAGGAATGTTCCTTCCAAACCCAGTTTGCTTAGAGTTTTCATCATGAACGTGTGTTGTATTTTATCAAATGCTTTCTCAGCATCTATTGAGATAATCATATGGTTTTTCTTCTGCAGTCTGTTAATGTGGTGTATCACATTGATTGTCTTGCGCACATTAAACCATCCCTGCATACCAGGGATAAATCCCACTTGGTCTGGGTGGATGATCTTTCTGATGTGTTGTTGCATTCTATTGGTGAGAATTTTATTGAGGATTTTTGCATCTATGTTCATCAGGGATGTTGGTCTGTAATTCTCTTTGAGTGCTGCATCTTTTTCTGGCTTAGGAATTAAGGTGATGCTGGCTTCATAGAAAGAATTTGGGAGGATTCCCTCTTCTTCGATTGTTCTGAATAGTTTGAGAAGAATTGGAGTTAGTTCTTCTTTAAATGTCTGGTAGAATTCAGCAGTGAATCCATCTGGTCCTGGGCTTTTCTTTGTTGGGAGGGCCTTTATTACTGTTTCAATTTCTGTCTCAGTTATGGGTCTGTTTAGGTTTTCGATGTCTTCCTGGTTCAATTTAGGTAGGTTGCATGTGTCCAGGAATGTATCCATTTCTGATAGGTTTCCCTGTTTGCTGGCATACAAGTCCTTGTAGTAATTTCTGATGATTCTTTTTATTTCTGTGGTGTCTGTTGTTACATTTCCTTTTTCATCTCTGATTTTATTGATTTGGGTCTTTTCTCTTCTTTTTTTAGTTAGTTGGGCCAATGGGGTGTCAATTTTGTTTATTTTTTCAAAAAACCAGCTCCTCGTTTGGCTGATTTTTTGTAATGTTTTTCTTGATTCAATCCTGTTGATTTCTTCTCTGATTTTAATTATTTCTCTTCTCCTACTAGATTTGGGTCTGGTTTGCTGTAGGTTTTCTAGATCCTTGAGTTGAATTGAAAGCTCATCTATTTGGTGCCTTTCCAATTTCTTGATGTAGGCACCTATTGATATAAACTTTGCTCTTAACACTGCTTTTGCTGTATCCCATAAGTTTTGGTATGTTGTGCTGTTATCCTCATTTACTTCCAGAAAGTTTTTGATTTCTCTTTTGATTTCTTCTATGACCCATTGTTCATTCAGGAGCATGTTGTTCAATCTCCATGTGTTTGCATATGCTCTAGGGATTCCTGAGTTGCTAATTTCCAACTTCATTCCTTTATGGTCTGAGAAGCTGCATGGTATGATTCTAATTCTTTTGAATTTGCTGAGACTTGCTTTATGGCCTAGTATGTGGTCAATCCTAGAGAAGGTTCCATGTACTGCTGAGAAGAATGTAAAATCTTTAGCTGTAGGATTGAAAGTTCTGTATATATCTGTTAGATCCATTTGGGCTATAGTGTCATTTAAATCTACTGTATCCTTGTTGATCTTCTGTCCTATTGATCTGTCTATTTCTGAGAGTGGAGTATTGAAGTCCCCCAGTACTATTGTATTGGGGTCTAAGTCTCCCTTTAAGTCTGTTAATAAATCTTTTAGATAAACTGGTGCCCTGTAGTTAGGTGCATATACATTGATAATTGTTATATCTTCTTGTTGTATTGATCCCTTAATCATTATATAGTGCCCCTCTTTGTCTCTCTTAACAGTTTTTGTGGTAAAGTTTATGTTGTCCGATATTAAGATGGCTACGCCCGCTCTTTTTTCATTTCTGTTGGCATGGTATATCTTTTTCCAGCCTTTCACTTTCAGTCTGTATGGATCTTTGTTGGAAAGATGTGTTTCTTGTAAGCAGCAAATAGATGGGTTTTGTTCCTTAACCCAATCAGCCAATCGGTGTCTTTTAACTGGACAGTTCAGGCCATTAACGTTCAATGTGACTAATGAAAAGTGGTAACTTTGCCCTGCCATTTGCCAAAGATAAGATCTAATATATGCTTTGAATTCCCTGTGATCTTTTGCTGTGAGGTTTCCTTCCTTGGTTTCCTTCCTTTACCTTCTTTCATATTGATGACCGTGTTTCTGTGTTTCTGTGTGTAACACATCTTTAAGCCTCTTTTGCAGGGCTGGACGAGTGGCAACAAATTCTTTCAATTTCTGTTTGCTATGAAAAGTCTTTATTTCACCTTCATTCACAAATGATAGCTTTGCAGGATATAATATTCTGGGCTGGCAGTTTTTCTCTCTTAGTACCTGGGCTATATCTCGCCATTCCCTCCTAGCTTGTAGAGTTTCTGATGAGAAGTCAGCTGTGAGTCTGATTGGAGATCCTCTGAGAGTAATCTGACGTTTCTCTCTTGCACATTTTAGGATCTTTTCTTTATGTTTCACAGTGGAGAGTTTAATTACAACGTGTTGTGGTAAGGATATCTTTTGGTCGTGTTTATTAAGGGTTCTGTGAGTTTCCTGTACTAGGATTTCTCTATCCTTCTCCAAACCTGGGAAATTTTCTGCTAATATCTCACTAAAAAGGCCTTCTAATCCTTTCTCCCTCTCCATGCCTTCAGGAACTCCTAGAACCCGTATGTTGGGTTTTTTAATAGTATCCTGATGATTCCCGACAATATGTTTTAGATTTCTAATTTCCTCTTCTTTTCTTTGGTCTGACTGTATCCTTTCCTGTTCTCTGTCTTCTAAGTCCGATATTCTCTCTTCTGCTTCACCCATTCTGTTTGTAAGGCTCTCTATTGTGTTTTTCATTTGATCTATTGAATTCTTCACTTCAGTCACTATCACAGTTTCCTGTTGTACTAGTTGTTTCGTTTCATTTTGATTCCTCCTTAATATTTCATTTTCAAGGGAGAGATTTTCTATCTTGTCCATTAAGGATTTCTGTAGTTCAAGAATTTTTTTTGAGAACTTCTTAATGTTCTTATCAATTTTTTGAGATCTGCTTCTTGCATTTCTTCTATGTCATCATCTTCATAATCTTGAATTGGGGTGTCTTTTTCATTTGGGGGCGTCATGGTGACTTCCTTGTTTTTATTGCCTCGGTTTTTGCGTTTGTTATTTGGCATATTGGAGATATTTGGTTTCTTCACTGTGGTGCTTTTTCTTGTTACACTATGGCTCTAGATTAAGTGGACTATCTGTTTTTGATGGAGCCTTAGGGCTTGAGATGGGTGTGGCCTGAGAGCTCTGTTTGGTGTGCCAAAGGTGACACTCCCAGGTTAGGTGTGGTAAATCTCTCTCTCTCTCTTTTTTTTTTTTTTTTTTTGATTCAAAAGGGAAGTAATTCCACACAGCTGAACGAAGTTGGAGATAGTTAGCAGGCAAATGATATACCCACAGGAGCCAGAGATCTGAAGCTCTTTCCCAAGGACCACACAGGGAATCTGTTTGGCCCTCAGAATGGGCTCAAATTCTCCTTCAGTCTCCCACTGGGTTGCCAAAGTTATGAAATTGTAGCGTCTCTGGAGAGTGCTCACGTGAATTCCGTGAGTTCTCTCCCCCACCATCTCTTTTTTCACAGTCTCAGTTCAGTAGCACCACAAATTTACTAGGTCCTAATCTCCTGTTAATTCGCCCCGCCCAGAGTCAAGTTTTTCTGCTAGGCTCAGGGCCGGTGCAGACCTGAGGTCGCTCTGCTTATGACGTATGTCCAAGGTATGTCCAAGACAGCGCCTGCTCTTTGTCTTGCTCGCCCTTGAGAGGTGAGTGGAGAGAGAGAAACCCATGTCCATACCAGTCACCTTTTTTTTTTTTCTCTCTCTCTCTCTTCCAGTTAGCCTGGTGAACTCCCCCCCCCCCCGGGGGGGGGTCGTTCCCTCTAGTCTCCTCTTTCCGCTTGCCTGCCGGTGTCTCGGGCTATTGAGGTTCGGCTCATCTCACGTTCCAGCGCTGGTGTGTTGAGTCTGCCGCTGGTGTCCCGAACTGTGGGCTCCCATGCTCTCCACGCAGGTCCGCTATGAGTCACGCGTTCCAGAAGAGTTTCTTCTGCTGTTTCCTTCCCTACTCTTCCTTGAACCTGCAGTATCTCCACTTTTATTAAACTATCTCTCCCCGGACTATCAGTGTGCTCCCTTCCTATTCCGCCGTCTTGCCTCCTCCGATAGAAAGGTATCTTGTATGTGTTCAATATAAGAAGTCCTCAAAAATTTCATGGAAAATGCATTCTTTAAAAAAACTTGTGCCTGAATTTCAAGTTTTGCCCCATATAACCATCTTTTAATTTAATTGTTCCATGAACTTTTGAAGTACCCTTATATTATAAAAATCTCCCTTGGAACTGCTACTAAGTGTATTAATGTTGAGAAAGTTATTTAGCCTTCCACGCTCTCCTTTTCTCCAATCTATAATGTAGAGGGAATAACTGATTCAATGTCACAAGGCAGGGACCAGTGTTGTGGGGCAGCACAGTAGGCCATGGCTTATGATGTCGGCATCCTACGTTGGAGTGCACGTTCAATTTCTGAATACTCCATTTATGATTCAACTTCCAGCTAATGCACTTGGGAAAACAGCAGAAAATGCCCCAACTATTTGGGATGCTGCTACACATGTGGGAGACCCAAATGTAGTTCTTGGCTCCTGGCTTCAGGCTGGCCCAGACCTGGCTGCTACTGCCATTTGGGGATGAAACATTCAATGAAGTTCTTTATCCCGTCCTCTCTGATATCTCTGCTTTTCAAACAAATGATCAAACAAATGAATAAAACTTGTTTAAAAAGAAAAGTCATAGGGCACTGTTAAAAAATTAAAATGAAATCATAGTGAAGTGTTTTGTTTTGTGTTGCTTATAAACAAAGTGCTAAATCATGTTTAGCTATCATTTTTGCTATGGTAGTTATAGATGAAAATCATCTTTGTTAAGGATAGGCAAAGATAACATGACGCATTTAGACATATGACTAAATGAATACAGAAAGTGATCATTTAAAATTGCCTTTGGTGGAGTCCGTTGGTGTTGCCTGAAAGTATCTCAGTTGAGGATCTTAGTTTTTTTTTTTTTTTTAACTAAAATATGAAAAGCCAGAGAAATAGCTCTTCTTGTGTGTGAGAATTCAAAATATTCTCTTGCAAATGTGCTAAGACCAGAACTGAAAATACAAGTTGATATGTCATTTCCACATTTGCTCCCTGGCTTTCTGACAGACAAATCTACTAACCAAATAAAGAGAAGGGTGTTATCTACTTACAATTATAAATAAAAAGTAGGGAATGATAATCAGATACAACTTACTCAGAAAAGGGCAGAAAAGTTTAAAAGAGGCTCTTATTGCCCCCTAGTGTTAAATCTCTTCCACTTTTTTTGTTTGCTTGGTTTTTTAGACAGATGTTTTGCCTGGGGTATCAAAGTTGGAAGCAACTAAGCTTCATTCAGGTATTCCTTCAAGTTAAACATCTTTAACATGCACATACATATAATTCTTCCAAAAAAAAGTATATCCTTAAATGGTGAAGAAACACAAATTAGTTATTTTACTAAAGAGACAGAATTACACATAAAAGGAAACGTAGGAGAATTAAATTCTGTATTTATTTTTTCTAATAACATGAGCAATGGGTATTTATAAGTAGAACAGTTAAGTCTAAGCAACTCTAACTAGAGCAACATAGTAATTGAGTCTAGTTAAACTCCTTACCTAGGCTATTTTCAGTGGAAATGCTGACGTTCATAATACAGAGACTGGAACATTTCTAATAGTATCTATAGCCTGCAGACAGGTCTTCCTAAAATGTGCTGAGTAAATTTGTCTTCACTGAGGCTTTCACTTCACAAGGGATGTACATTGACTTTATGACCTTCAAATGGTTTAAATGAATATAGCTAAAAACTGAATTAAATAACTGGATGTATTTTATATCTATCAAGCCTATAGAATGAGGCCCAAAGTTATAGAAATTGGAAATTACTCCTGTCATTTAGCCAAAAAATTGATATTTTTTCTAATTAAAATTAATCTTTGAAAACTTACTGTGAAAATGGCAGTTGAAAATCTAAATTACTTTGGAACATTATAACTAACTTAAATAGAACTTAAATAGGTTATCATAAAGAATTAATCGGCTAAATCCCAGTCTAATATTTCTGTAAATGTGATTATAATGGGAAAATCTTTATTCTTGAAAAGAAAACTGTCATAAAACTAGTCTTAACAAATCTTAATTTTTAATCAGGATGCTTTTATTTCTACTTTGATACAGTCTCTCAAAAATTTAAGAAAAGTACTGGTTTTGTATTTTAATGATTCTCTGATTAGGATCATTACCATGCCTTCTTCTCTTCAAATCCCACATTTAAAATTTGGAGAGGGAGATGGTGAGCTGTCGTTCAGAGTGTTCACTGCAAGAATTATTCATGAGACACCCAAACCATACTCATCTCCTCCTCACAATTTCCAAGTCCAGTTAATCACAGAACACTACATTTACTCTGCATACTGACTTCTCCCCAAACTCATTCTTTTGAGACACTGAGGTCTTCTTGATATTGTCCTTTTATATCCTTTAATTCATATTCAGAATAGTTTAAAGGCATGAATATATTTAACTAATTTCTCCAGAAGGATGAGATCAATGGGAGTTTCTTTTTCAGGGACAGATTGAAGTAATCAGTATAGCTGGAAACAACCTTAGTACAAATGTTTACATATATACTATAAAAAGTTATCAAAAGCAGGTGCTTAGACCATTCAAAATGAAAATTCAATTTCTGAATTTAACATTTTCACTTAAGGAATTAACACGGATCATCGTGATTAGCTATAGATGTTATTCACTTTATATGAGAACATCTAAAATAAGATAAAATATGTTCACAATTGGCTGTATTTGGACTTATTTTGAAATCAAATAGAAAGCATGATGTGGACAAGATGATAATTTTTAGTAGGTCTATATATTTTCAAATAATATGGAAAGAAAAGTGAATAGAATATATGTTACCTTTTTTCTTAACATAATAGAAGAAATAGTGGCTCCTGTAGTGTAGGGGAAAAATCCAAAATTTAAACACAGGTAAAATTTTCCAGATTTTTTTCTTCTGAACTGCTTGTTTTCCATATCCCTTTCCTAGGAAGTACAATGAGCCAGAGTTAGGTGTTTGGGTAGAGGCTAAGATGATGCCTGGAACAGCTGCATCCCATATCAGAGTACCTAGCTCCCCTTCCCAACTCTGCTCCTGATTGCGTACAAATGTCTATGAATGTAAAATATAATTATGTTTTGATAGAAAATTATAGTGTACCCACTATTGAGTTTTAGTCCTGTCATTATCCTAGAGATTTGTTATTCACTTACAAATTAGATTGGCTGTTAGAATTTTATAGTTTGTTTAGAAACCAAACTGTCCCTTTACCAAACCCTAAATGCTCAATTGGATGCCTTGTTCATAATTTTCAGAAAAATTACAATGGATCATGTTTGGACAACTTTCATACCTGTTGCTCTATGAGTCACTCAACGAATTAACTAGAACCCCAACAACATAAAGAAATATTCAAATTTCAAGCCAAAAACATTCAGCAGATTGCAACTCCCATTCTCATTCTGTTACCTAAAAATTTTTCAACTTCAAATTTAGACATTTTATTAATTAGCTGCCCACTTAAATCAAATACTAAAATCCTAATTTTCTTTGCTTTTATAGAATATCTTAAATTCTCTTCAGAAATAAAACCTGAATTGAATAATTTAGTCTCAGTAATATCACCAGATAAAAATTCTTTTTGAAGTATTCAAAACAAATGAAAGTGAAGCAATCTTCCCAAACTCCTTCTATGAGACCAGCATCACATTAATTCCTAAACCAGTAAAAAATACAACAGAGAAAAGGAAATATAGACCAATATCCCTGATGAACATAGATGCAAAAATCCTCAATAAAATACTAGCTAACTGAATCCAACAACACATCAGAAAAATCATTCACTGGGACCAAGTGGGATTTATTTCAAGTATGCAGGATGATTCAACAAATGCAAATCAGTAAATATGTTACACTGCCTTAAAAAATTGAAGAATAAAAACCATATGATTATCTCAATAGATGCAGGGAAAGCATTTGATAAGATACAACATCCTTTCATGATAAAAGCTTTAAGCAAATTGGGTATAGAAGGAACTTTCCTCACACAATCAAGGCAATATATGACAAACTCACATCCAGCAACATATGAAATGTGGAAAAGTTAGAAGCATTTCCACTGAGATCCATAACAAGACAAGGATGCCCACTTTTACCACTGCTATTCAATATAATCCTCAAAGTTCTAACCAGAGCCATTAGACAAGAAAAGGAAATCAAAAGGATACAAACTGGAAAAGAGGGAGTCAAATTATCTGTTTGTAGATGACATGATTCCATATATAAAGGAACCAACGGACACAAATAAGAAGCTATTGGAACTCATAACAGAGTTTGGTAAAGTTGCAGGATATAAAATTAACACACAAAATCATAGCATGTGTATACACAGAGAATTCCATGGCTGAGGAAGAACTTGTAAGATCAGTCCCAATCACAAAAACAAAAAATTTAAATGCCTTGGAATAAATTTAACCAAAGATGTCAAAGATCTCTATGGTGAAAATTATAAAACATTGAAGAAAGAAATAGAAGAAGACACACAAAAAATGGAAAAGTTTTGCATGTTTTTGGATTGGAAGAATTAATATCATCAACATTTTTATACTACCAAAAGTAATTTACAGATTCAATGTGATCCCAATCAAAATAACAACTACATTCTTTCAGAAACATAGACAATGATGCTAAAATTCATAAAAAACACAAGAGACTCTGGATAGTTAAACAAAGCTGGAGGCATAACAATACCAGACTTCAAGACATGCGAAAGGGCATTTATAATCAAAACACTCAGCTAATTCTGGAAAAAAGGATATGTCAATCAATGGAACAGAATTAAAAACTCCAAAAATCAATCAGTACATCTAAACCAACTTATCTTTGACAAAGAAACTAAAATCAATCCCTGAAGAAAGGACAGTTTTGAGAAAATTGTATCTCCGTGTACAGAAGGATGAAATAAGACTCCTAACTTATACCCTATACAAAAAATCAACTCAAAATGGATCAAAGTTCTACATATATGACCTTATATCATGAGATTACTAGAAAAAAGCATTGGGGATACCCTGCAAGAAATTGGCATAGGCAAAAACTTCTTGTAGAAGACCCCAGAAGCAAAAATTGACAAATGGGATTTCATCAAGCTAAGAAGTTTCTGCACTACAAAGGAAATACTCAACAAAGTGAAGAGGCAACTGACAGAATGGGAGAAAATATTTGCCAACTATGAAACTGATAAAGGATTAATATACAGAATCGATAAAGAGTTCAAGAAACCCAACAACAAAACAAACAATCCAGTTAAGACATTGTCAAAATTCATAAACAAGTAATTTTCAAAGGATGAAATTCAAATGGCCGACAGACATGCAGAAATGTTCAGGAGCAATGGGCATTAGGGAAATGCAAATCAAAACCACAATGAGGGCCGGCGCCGCGGCTCACTAGGCTAATCCTCCGCCTAGCAGCGCCAGCACACCGGGTTCCAGTCCCGGTCGGGGCGCCGGATTCTGTCCCGGCTGCCCCTCTTCCAGGCCAGCTCTCTGCTGTGGCCAGGGAGTGCAGTGGAGGATGGCCCTGGGCCCTGCACCCCATGGGAGACCAGGAAAAGCACCTAGCTCCTGGCTCCTGCCATCGGATCAGCGCGGTGTGCAGGCCGCAGTGCGCTGGCTGCGGCGGCCATTGGAGGGTGAACCAACGGCAAAGGAAGACCTTTCTCTCTGTCTCTCTCTCTCGCTATCCACTCTGCCTGTCAAAAAAAAAACAAAACAAAACAAAAAAAAAAAAAACAAAAAAAACACAATGAGGTTTCACTTAACCCAAATTAGAGTTGTTATCATCCAAAAATCAAAAAGCAGTAAATGCTGCTGGGTATGTGGAGGAAAGGGTACACTAATTCTCTGTTGGAGGGAATGTAACCTAGTACAACCATTATGGAAGACAGTTTGGAAATTCCTCAGAGATCTGAAAATTGTTCTAGCATATGACACAGCCACCCCATTCTTGAGTATTTACCCACGGGAAATGGAATGAAAATAGGAAAGAGTTATTTGTATCCACATGTTTATTGTAGCTCAATTGACAATAGCTAAGACATGGAATCAATCCTGATGTCCATCAACAGATGACTGGATAAAGAAATTATGGCATATATACACTATGGAATATTACTCATCCATAAAAAAATGAAGTCCTGCCTTTTGCAACATAATGGATACAACTGGAAACCATTACACTTAGTGAAATAAGCCAGTCTCAGAAAGACAAATATGTTTTCTCTGATGTGTGGTAGTTAATATAGAATACCAAAAAATGTTTAGCAATGAAATGGCCACATTGGGATTTGATTGTCATTTTTAGCCCATGTTTATACTCTTGTGGAACTGTGGTCTTCCTACTATTTACTATTGAATATTATGATCAGTGATAAGTTAGGCCTGTGAGTATAGAGTGGATTAGAATTTTGGATTTGCAAAAACTTATGAACAGAGGAGAGAAAGGGAGAATTGGTGGGGAGCAGGAAAGTGAGTGAAGTGTAGTTGTCTTCTTGGAACTAACTGTACCAATGGAATTCATAAAATCTGTTTTCCATAAAACATTTAACAAAGAGAAGTTCTTGATATCTTAATCTTTTAGCAATGAGGAGCTTGTAGAAATTAATATAGAAAATGCAGTTTCTATATTAATAAATCAGAAATTATTCTTTCCAATTTAAAGTGCCCTAAGAAAGGGTCATAAGATTTTCATCAGATGGGCTCTACTTCTTTCTTTAGTCTATTTTAGTGTTTTTGGTGTTGTACTTCAAACCTTTGTACGTTGTATTGTTTTAGAAAGACTGGCATTAATCCAAGTTTTCGATCATTTGCTAGACTTAAAACAATGCAAATATCTGAAACAGTTTATATTGAATGTGACTCATTTGTAGTTATGACCACATATTTAAACAAAAAATGAGAGAAGATTTCTGTACTCAGCATTAGCCATTGAGAAATTGTATTTGCTACAGTATTTGTATTTTTTACACTGTCAATTAACTCAACACCTGTCTTCAATTAGAAAGAGTTTAGTTACAGTCTAAAACAGATTTATTTCCCTTTTATATTAGAACAATTTATCTCTAATAAGACTGGCTGGCTCCATTTCTATTAAATTTATTCAGGACAACTTGTGACTACAAATCTTTATTGAAAACTAATCATACTAAAATTCATCAAAAAATTAGTGAAATTAGATAAGAGTACAAATATTTGGAAGCAATTACCATGCATTAATTACATACTTGATCAATACTAGATGTCAGGGAATTACGAAGGAGAAGATGCTGCACTCTAAGCTGCCCTGCAAGAGAAAATGGCCTAACTGTAATCTGTTGTTACAACTATGTAACCCTTCTACTAAGACTACAGGGCCTAGAAGGGTGGCATTGCTATCACTATAAGACCCTGGGAGGGTGGCGCAGGGGCGGGATTGCCCTTCAAAAACTGTATGTAAGTGGACCCTCAGATGCTGTAAAGCAGAAGTTCTCAGACTCTCTCTCTGGTCCGTAGTGCCTTGTGCCTGCAGGGATTCTCCTGGTCCATAGTGCCTTGTGCCCGCAGGACTTTGGCTGAGCAGTCTCTCCCTCTAGATGCCATTTAAAGGTGTGTACCTGAGTCTTCTCAGTCTCCTTTGTTGAACCTGTCATTGACTTCCTGGCCAGTTGCTGACGATCAGGAAGCCGACACTAGATTTTAATCATCAGTAGCTTTTCCTAAAGACATTTCATTATATAAAAGTATCTGGTTGGGCTATATTCAGATAGGTTTATTTCCTTATAATGAATTTATCTACTTAGCTAATTATTTCATTTAAAAATAAGATAAATTAAAATGCCATAATTTGTAGATTCATGGGGTAAACAAGTCCCTTGTGCTCTGATTATACCAGGGGATTCCAATTCAATCCCATCAAGGTGGCATGTACCAATGCCATCTCACTAGTCCAAGTGATCAATTTCTGTTCACAATTGATCATAATGATAGTACTAAGAGTCAAAGGGATTACATAAACAAGACTAGTGTCTGAAAATACTAAACGATAGAATAAAAAAAAGGGAGAGAATTATCCAACATGGGAAGCAGGATGCAACATGGGAAGTGGGATACACAGCAGACTCATAGAACGGCAGATGTCCTAAACAGCACTCTGGCCTCAGAATCAGCCCTTAAGGCATTCAGATCTGCCTGAAAAGCCCATGAGAGTATTTCAGGCACGGAAAGCCAAGACACTCTGGCAAAAAAAAAAAAAATGACCTAAATGAAAGATTTCTTTTTTTTTTTTTTTTTTTTTTTTTTATTTTTGACAGGCAGAGTGGACAGTGAGAGAGAGAGACAGAGAGAAAGGTCTTCCTTTGCCGTTGGTTCACCCTCCAATGGCCGCCGCTGCAGCCGGCGCACCGCGCTGATCCGATGGCAGGAGCCAGGAGCCAGGTGCTTTTCCTGGTCTCCCATGGGGTGCAGGGCCCAAGCACCTGGGCCATCCTCCACTGCACTCCCTGGCCATAGCAGAGAGCTGGCCTGGAAGAGGGGCAACCGGGACAGAATCCGGCGCCCCGACCGGGACTAGAACCCGGTGTGCCGGCGCCGCAAGGTGGAGGATTAGCCTATTGAGCCACGGCGCCGGCCTTAAATGAAAGATTTCTGTGAGTGAGATCCCAGTGGAAAGAACGGGTCATCAAAGAAGGAGGTACCTTTCTCTGAAGGGAGGAGAAAACTTCCACTTTGACTATGACCTCATCTAAATATGGTCAGAGTCGGTGAACTCAAAAGGCTTCCATAGCCCTGGCAACTCATGACAAGAGCCTAGGGTGATTACTGACGCCATAAACAGGCGTGTCAATTTGTTAAGTCAGCAACAGGAGTCACTGTGCACTTACTCCTCATGCAGGATCTCTGTCCTTAATGCACTGTACATTGTGATTTAATGCTATAAGTAGTACTCAAATAGTATTTTTCACTTTGTGTTTCTGTGCAGGTGCAAACTGTTGAAATTTTTACTTAATATATGCTAAATTGATCTTCTATGTATAAAGATAATTGAAAATGAATCTTGATGTGAATGAGATGGGAGAGGGAGTGGGAGAGGGGAGGGTTGCAGATGGGAGGGAAGTTATGGGGGGGGAGCCATTGTAATCCATAAGCTGTACTTTGGAAATTTATATTTATTAAATAAAAGTTAAAAAAATTAAATCTAAGAAAGTAAATATATAAAAACAGAAATTGTTATCGCTATTGCTATGAACTGGACCTCTGCTCTCTACTATGACAGTGCTTGGATGCAAGACCACTGGGAGGTTGTTGGGAATAGATTAGACCATACTTGTGAAACCACTTGATGGAATCATCATCCTTACAAAAAAGAAACAGGAGTGAGTCAGAGCTCTGTTTGTCTCCACCATGTTGAAGTGACAACAAAACGATGGTTCTCTGTAAGCCAGGAGGTGGACTTTAACTGGGAAATACTTGGCTAGCAATTTGACCTTGGACTTTCCAGTCTCCAAAATTGTGAGGAATACAATTCTATTGGATAAGTCATTCAGCCTATGATCTTTTTCTTACAGGAATCACAAATGATTCATTTCAGAAAACGCTCTTTTCATTTTTTAATTCCCTAAGCAGTCGATGCCATTTTGGAAATTGAAATAGTTAACATTATAAATTCATCTCTCTGCTCTTTATTATTTATTCCTGTAATAGCATTTATTATAGAAACATTTTATCCAATAACAGTTATGTAAAATGAAAAGATATTATTCAGAAAATGCTGTTGGCAAGTTTGTGTTTGGATCTCCACTTGTTTCAATGACATAATATTCTTTTCCTCTAGTTGTCAGCTGCCCTTAACGCTTTCTTTTCTCCTAATGCTTCCATGAAATCATCCTTTTGAATGTGTCTTCTCCTTTGACACCCTAAATTCTACCCAGAATATTCCCACCCAGCCTCAGCAAGTATCCTCTGATGTTAGCTAACCAAAATAAATATAATAAAAATACCCCAAGTAGACTGTATAATAATACTAAAAGGTATGCTAACATATGCATTTTAATCTTCTGTGGGTTGATAAGAGGTAGTTCTATCAAAAATATTGTCTCTTATGTCAGAATATTCAGATAATACTACATTAACCAAAAGAATCAATATTGATCCCACATCTCTCTCTTTCTCTCTCTCTCTCTCTCTCTCTCTCACACACACACACACACCACCACCACCATCACCATCCCTGTAAAGCCACCTACATGTAGGACTATTGATGCTTTATATTTTAGATTTTCACTGCTTCAATGAATCTAAACTCTTCATAAAATTAACTTGCTTTTTCTCCACTTCTGCTGCACTTTTTTTCCCATATCTATGTTCACCCTCTACTCGTCCTTTAAAGCTTAGCTATAGTTTTACCATTTCCGTAAATCCTCAGGTCAACCCAAAATGAAAATTCTGATTGAGAAGATGTGCTAGTATGTAATTCATATTTGATATTCATCACTGTGTTGACATCTATCTAGGTCCTAAAATTATTGAAATCCCCAGAACAATTAGAGTGTCTTTTGTGTGCCAATTATATGACTAGTGACTGGAGCCACTAGACAGTTTCAGAATAAGACTAGTCATCAGAAGGACCAAGTTCTGATAAGAGGGTTGAGATTTTCAGATCCATCTCCTCAACCTCTAGGGAGGATTTTAAGGGACGAAGTTTGAGCCAGTCACTAATGGCCGATAATTTAATCAAGCATGTCTACATGATGACGCTTCCAATAAAAACCTCATAGACTATATTAAGTGTACTTCCAGATAGGTAACATGTGCAGGTTCCTTAAGAGTGGTACACTGAAGGAGGACACAGGCTCTGTGGCCCCACTCACAGAACTTGTCCAGTGTATTTCTTATCTAGCCATTCATCTATGTCTTTTGCAATATCCTTTATGAAAACTGATACTGGTATAATTAAGTGAAGCATTTCCCTGAGTTCTATGAGCCATTTAAATTTCAGAGTAGAAATCAAGTTTATTGTAGATCAGAAGCTATATTTGCACTTGGTAGACAGTCTTGGGGAATGGCCTTCAATTTGTGGAATCTGATGCTATTTCCAGGTAGATAGAGTCAATAACTGAGTTAAATTAGATGGCATCCAAATTGTGTGTGCTGACGAATTGGTTAGTTGATGTGTGCAGAAAACCTCCACACATCTGCTGTCAGAAGAGTTGAAATATTGTGTTAGGAAAGGAAAATAAGTTTTAAAAAATGTTTTTGCTGTTGTTATTATTATATCCTATAGAAACGACATTGTTTTTCAATTAAAACACCAGGACACAGGTTATAGAAGTTTTCATTTCCATTGTTTTTGATACAGTTCTTCAAAAATCCAGTATAAGATTCTTGGGGACAATATTTCAGTTGTAGTATTCCTTTTTTAACCCCATGATTTTGTACAATTCCTGGAGCTACCTACAATTCACTTTTAATTCACATTTGAATTTTCACCCTTAGAACATGGAATGCATAACCTATGTATAAAAATACGATGCAGCCGGCGCCGCGGCTCATTGGGCTAATCCTCCACCTTGCGGCGCTGGCACACCAGGTTCTAGTCCCACTCAGGGTGCCGGATTCTGTCCCTGTTGCCCTCTTCCAGGCCAGCTCTCTGCTGTGGCCAGAGAGTGCAGTGAAAGATGGCCCAAGTACTTGGGCCTGCACCCCATGGGAGAACAGGAGAAGTACCTGGCTCCTGCCATCGGATCAGCGCGGTGCACCGGCCGCAGCGCGCCAGCCAGGGCAGCCATTGGAGGGTGAACCAATGGCAAAAGGAAGACCTTTCTCTCTGTCTCTCTCGCTCACTGTCCACTCTGCCTGTCAAAAAAAATAAATAAAAAATAAAAAATAAAAAAAATACGATGCTTGCTTCTGAGTCTGACTGCTTATTATATAGATACCAATTAATTTGAGCTTAATTTGTAGTCTACTTTAAAACAAATAGAAATTCAGATAATGAAAATATGAACATTCTACACCATAAAAAGTATTTTGAGAATACAATAGATACCATTAACAATTAGTGCAGAAAATCCCCATATTCTCACAAAAAGAAATAGTTCATAAAACAAGAAGTTATTTTGTCAATAATCTACTTTGCAAAACTTGCTGTGGAAGCCGCCACCTCATTGAAAACGTTAATTGACCTATACAAGAGCTGCTATTGACATACATTTATGTTGGAAATAATCTATATTTTCTCTACCCAAGAATGCAAAATAAGCAGAAATGCTTAAATACGCACAAACTGAGATGAACTGATGATTGTTAGTGTGAAGACACATCTGGGAGCATTGCATCACTTCAAAAATTATTTCTCCCTACAAAAACATGAACTGAATTTACTTTGTACTTAAAAACTATTGATACACAATATTAATCAATATTTTGGTTCATATATTTGGAAAAAAATTGTCCATCTTCACAAAACATTTAAATTAGTGGTTCTCAACTAGGAAATTTTGCCCCACTAAGGGGACATTTGGCAATAACCAAGAATCTGAGATAATTTTGCTTAACTGTGCTAGCTATAGGGGTGCTGTTGGCATTGAGTGGATACAGGCCAGGGATGCTGCCAGACATCCTAAAATGCACAGAACAACCCTCATTAAGAATTATATGTCCCCAAGCGCCAACACTGGTGAGATTGCAAAACTCTACTAAGCCCAGGAAGCTTTTTATAAACCACACATGGTTTTTGGTATAGTTATCAGGAAGGTTGCTTATCTATGCATCTATTTTGGGATTGGGATATATTGTCTGCTCCTATCTAAAAAGTAGCACAAAAAAACAGGGTCTGGAAAGCAGCAGAAAATGAACACACAGAAACCCTGTACTTCTGGGGGAGTCCACTGCTCCAACAGCATGATGAACATTTTGATGCGTGGATAGCTAGGTGTGCTCCTTGTGCTCACACTCTGGCTGGCTTACAGTCTGTATGCCATGTACAACCAGAGGGAGCCTTTTTTAAAATATTTATTTATTTGAAAGGCAGAATGAGAGAGACACAGAGACAGAGACAGAGAGACATACAGAGAGAAACAGAGAGAGAGGGAGACAGAAAGAGATCTTCCATCTGTTGTTTCTCTCCTCCAAATGGCCACAAAGGCTGAGGCTGGGATTCCAAAGCCAGAGTCAAAGGCTTCATGTGAGTCTGCTGCATGGGTGCAAGGGCAAGTAACATCTTAACCACCACACCACCACGGCTGTCCCCAGAGGGAGCCTCTTAAAGCTGTTTAAAACCTTTTGATGGCCATCAGGTACATTTACAGGAAAGTTCAAAGTCTTTATCATGTCCTGCAAGACCCTGTTAGATCTGATCCCCAGTTACTTCTGTTTCCAGGTTTCAGCCACTCTTGCTTAGCTGCTGTTACCACAGACATCCAGCCACAGTTCCCTCTTCCTGGACTGCTCTTTCACATGTTTCTTTGGTAATTAAATATTATGCTTCATGTCTGGTCCAATGTCGCCTCTACAGATAAAATAGAAGCTCTTCCACTTGATACCCACTTTTCACACTTTATATTTTTGTAGGGACTTTTATTACTTGACATTTTCATCATTATTTGTGTATTTGTTGTCTGTCTTGCTCCATCATCACTACCTTCAATAAGTGGGATATCTGCTTATCTTTTCTGTATCCTCAGCCCTAGAATAGAGTTTGAAAAGTAGTAACCATGTTATGTGTTTTTGTTAAGCTAAGCAATGTATAAATAAATCAACATTAAAATGCTCTACTTAGACCACTACTAAAATAATCCATCCTGTGCTTATATTTTCTAATAATTTACTTTATGTTCAAATTGTGAAATGATTAGGCTTAATATAGAAGAATCAAGCCTCTATCTCTAAAGACACTTGGACAATAAACACTTGGTAGAAAAATCTAAGCATTCCAGAAAAGTCTACTAAAATATATACATGGGCTGGCGCCGTGGCTCAGTAGGCTAATCCTCCGCCTGAGGCGCCGTCACACCAGGTTCTAGTCCTGGTCGCGGCGCTGGATTCTGTCCCAGTTGCCCCTCTTCCAGGCCAGCTCTCTGCTATGGCCCGGGAGTGCAGTGGCGGATGGCCCAAGTCCTTGGGCCCTGCACCCCATGGGAGACCAGGATAAGCACTTGGCTCCTGCCTTGGATCAGTGCGGTGCGCCGGCCACAGCGCGCCAGCTGTGGTGGCCATTGGAGGGTGAACCAACAGAAAAGGAAGACCTTTCTCTCTGTCTCTCTCTCTCTCTCTCTCACTGTCCACTCTGTCAAAAAAAAATAGATAAATAAAATTAATATATATATATATACATGATTCTTTCTTTGTGTGGACAGTGGCTCCAATTCATATGCAATGGTGTGTGTATGTACAGCAGATGTGACTTTTGTGACACCCTGTTACACAGAATAAAGGTATATAGATGTTGAAGTACATAATGGAGATAAAATGACTAAACTAAGAAAATATGGGGGTCTACACATGAAGCAGTACTTTACAGTGATTGTGAAGTTGGGTTTTAGATTAACTAGATCTGCATTCAAATCTTGCCCATGTTCATTCAGTTGGATCCCCTGGGAGCAGATCTTAGGATATGGGTTTGTGTATAAAGTACCTACAAAAGAGGTCAGTGAGGAAGTAAGAGATTTTTAACAGTTCTTGTCTTGACCCTTGAGGAACAGTGTTCTTTTTCTTCATACTATTTGTTGAACTCTTTACTTAATGTAGGGTTAATTTATGAGTATAAAGTTAACTGAAAGTAGATCTTTGAAAAAAAATAAGAATGAGGGCCGGCGCCGCGGCTCCCTAGGCTAATCCTCCGCCTAGCGGCGCCGGCACACCGGGTTCTAGTCCCAGTCGGGGCGCCAGATTCTGTCCCGGTTGCCCCTCTTCCAGGCCAGCCCTCTGCTGTGGCCAGGGAGTGCAGTGGAGGATGGCCCAGGTGCTTGGGCCCTGCACCCCATGGGAGACCAGGAGAAGCACCTGGCTCCTGGCTCCTGCCATCAGATCAGCGCGGTGCACCGGCCGCAGTGCGCCGGCCGCGGCGGCCATTGGAGGGTGAACCAACGGCAAAGGAAGACCTTTCTCTCTGTCTCTCGCTCTCACTGTCCACTCTGCCTGTCAAAAAAAATAATAATAAGAATAAGAATGAGAATAGGAGAAGGAGAAGGGTGGAAACATAGACAGGAGGGAGGGTTGGGTGGGGAGTATCACTATGTTACTCAATAGGAAATATGTGAAATTTGTATACCTTAAATAAAATTTTAAAAAAGAATGAAATTGCTTTTTCACCACCAGATTTTAAAAGATTGCTCTGTTGAATTTGCATGTAGCTATTTATTTTACCACAGTATTGAGTTTCCAGAGAATGATGAAAAACATTCCCTATCTTGAAACAGGAAAGCTCCAAAATGCTTTACAGATACACTAGAGCAACATTTTCAGAACCACCACTTGGCACAATAAACATGTGAATTCTCAGGTACCAGAGTGTCATTTGAATTTATGGTACTAGCAAGGAGTACCTTAGAAACACCATACATCATACAATTCCACTCACTAGCTTCTATTTCTAAAATTTCAGAAAACAACAGATTTTTTTAAATTACTACTACTGTAAAGATGTCTTCTATTAATGATCTGTTTTCCAAACAGACTTTCATCAGCTGGTATAGATTCAGTTTTCTAGAGGTCACTTCCATCCACAATTTCCTAAGTTTAGCTAATTAGCTAAGTAATCTCTTCATTTTGAAGCAGAACAAATGTATTCCAACTGTATGTATACATGAGAATCAGTGGGAAAAGTCATGCTCTTCATGTCTCTCGTCTTCCTTGTATGAATAGGATGGTCAAATTGTGTGTCTCATCACAGTGTCAGAAATTCGAGAAAGCAAGTGGAAACACGGGATATTCTTTTGGACTTGGTTTTGAACCTGGCACAGTTACTACAACCTATATTCCACCAGTTAAGTCCAGTCACATGCCTAAGACGAAAGGAAGGGAAATTCCCTTTACACTGATGAGGCCATGGCAAGAGTGAGGATTCAGATAGGGCTGAAAACCTAGGGTGAGTAAAAAAGCCTACTATACTTCTCTATTTTTTTTAATTTGAAAACTACTGCTATAGGCATTTATTTATATCAATAAGTGCTTTCTTCATTGAAACAAAGAAGTTAATGAAATGTAAGGTGTTAAAATTAAGATTTTAATAGCAAACCTGCAATAATTTGCTTTGAATGAGTTTTTTTTGTTTTGTTGTGTGTGTGTGTGTGTGTGTGTTTGCCAATGTCATCCTATATAGTCTGTATGTGTGTCTTGGTATGTATTTTTATATTTAGATACATGCATATAAGCATGAATATAGTGGTTTTCAGTTGTATACTTCTTAGACATTATCTCACTATGTCTCTACAAAGTATAATTATTTCATTTTAGGAATAAATCATAAAGGGCTATGATGAAAATGTTTTCGGTTCTGATAAGATTTTTGGGTATAATAGTACCTTATACTAAGTAATGTATCCACTAGTATTTTTTCTATTAAGAGGTGGTGAAAGGACTCAAAAGGGTTTACTTACGTCTGCAGTCGTCAGAAATAATTCTATCTCAGAAACAACTCAATCTATGTTGCTGGAAGATGGCAAAATTTTGGAGAATTCCTTTCTAGCATCAAAGTGAAATGAGGAATTGTTTTTTAAGTGATCTCAATGGTCTTCTTTGGAAGCACACGGAAAATATGTGTTGGATGATTTAAGGAGAAATTACAATTCTTCCACCTTAGGATGATCTCTTTCATTGTCTGTGATTGATTTGATGCCAGATTTTTAGATAAACAAAACCAGCTGAAATGCCTCGCAGATTCACACATTTAAGCCTCTACTCAGATACAAAAACCTTGATAAGTGTCTCATGGGATCATTCTAGTGTACAGCTTGAGGGAAGATTGATTCAATAAAAAGTGATAGTGGAGAATGAGCTCAGGTGTTGAAGTCAAGGACAAGAACTACCATGACCTTGACCAATTATATTTTGTATCAAATCCCCAGGCAGAATAGTAAAAATATCAGCACAAATCCAAAAATGAAAACTACTGCAAAATAACTTTTACCACATGATCACCTACATAGGAAAGTCAAAGAACATACACCTAAGACATTAGGAAGGTGAACTAAGACAGTCTCCAGAATCACTTGTAAAACTGAAAAAGGAAAGCAGTTGCTAATTTTTAATGGAGGCTTTATGATTGTTTTACTTCTTTCTGTGTGAACAGATAACTAACTGGTGCCCAATATTATTTTGTATCTTATAAGAGTGACTTCTCCCTGCTTCTCTTTTTTTCTTTCTAAAATGGTTATATACTTTGTATGTTCTTTTTTGGTCTCATGTGTTTAGACAAGTCATCAGCAAAATTAATGAAGGTTGGAGCTGCAGAGAATTGGCAAGGTTGTTACCAGGGTATATATTCATAAAATATTAAAGGAGATTATTAATATTACTGTTATTTCTTTTTAAATCATAAAGGTGATCCATTCCATTTGTAAAATTTCAAAATGAACAGAGTAAACAAAAGAGAGAAGGATACTGCTTTGTAACAAAAAGGTGTTACATAAAATTGAAGTTTACAATTCTATTTATTTTAGAAGTCTTTTGTCAAACACACACATTTTCATTTATTGCTTCATTATTTTGTCTGAGAGAGAGAGAGAGAGAGAGAGAGAGAAAGCGAGCGAGCAAGCTCTCATCTGCAGATCCACTCCCCAAATGCCTACAGTGGGTGGAACTGAGAGACATGAACTCCAACCAGTTCTCTGACATGGGTGGCAGGAATTCAGTGTTTTGAGCCATCACCTGCATCTTTCAGATTCTGCGTTATTCTTATGTAATTCAGTGTCTTAACTAACATTTTTGAAGGTTTTTATTTAATGAACACAAATTTCATATATACAGCTTTTAGGAATATAGTGTTTCTTCTTCCCCATTCCCGCCCTCCCACCTCCACTTCCATCCCACCTCCTACTCCTTCTCCCATTCCATTTTTCATTAAGATTCATTTTTAATTCACTTTACATACAGAAGACCAACTCTGTACTAAGTCGAGATTTCAACTGTTTGCACTCACACAGAAATACAATCTATAAAGTACTTTTTGAAGAAAAGTTTTACCATTAATTCACGTAGTACAACACATTAAGGACAGAGGTTCTACATGGGAGCAAGTACACAGTAACTCCTGTTAATGACTTAACAATTAACACTCTTATTTTTGACGTCAGTGATGACCCAAGGCTCTTGACATGAGCTGCCAAGGCTATAGAAGTATTTTGGGTCCACAAACTCCTTCAGTATTTAGACAGGGCCATAATCAAAGTGGAAGTTCTCTCCTCCCTTTAGAGAATAATACATCCTTCTTTGATGACCCCTTATTTCCACTGGGGTCTTTCATGCAGAACATTTTTTGCCACTGTGTCTTGACTTTCCATGCTTGAAATGGGATTTTCAGCCAGATCCAAATGCCTTAGAAGTTGATTCTGAGGTCAGAGTGTTGTTTAGGGCATTTGCCATTCTATGACTCTGCTGTGTGGACTGCTTCATGTTGGAACTTTCTCTCTGTAATTCTATCTTTTGTTATTACCAGACACTTGGTCTTATTTTTGTGATCCATTTGACGTTTGTTCCTATCTACATGATCAATTCCACACTTAATATGATCACTTTACCACATAAGATGGGATTAGTGCCACCTAGCTTAATGGGATTTGGAGTCTCATGGCAAATTTTTAGCTTCATCCTTAGGGCAAAATTGCTGTATATGTTTTAAATGTCAATTATAATAATGATAAAAGTGAAATCACCTGAGAGTCTCCACGAAAGATTTAGAAGCTCTATTAGTTGGCTGTTGGGAGCATATGGGGAGTGGAACAATGGATGAGATCTCTCTCTCTAAGGGGTGTGTGTGTGTGTGTGTGTGTGTGTGGTGTTGTAAATCTGTTTCTCTGCCTCTCAAATAAAAAGATAAATAAAAATTAAGTAAAAATACACACAATAGCTGTTACTATAATATATTCCTTAGAACGAAGTTGTAGTGTAATAAGTATTATTGATTTTAAGTCTCATTTTGAATGTTTTTGGTGATTGGAGACTGAAAGGAACTGGGAAATTGTTCCCCGCTAACATATAGTACAGTACTTTCTGTCTTCTCTTCATTGGAAGCATGTTATTAACTATCATTTGATTCTGACTTGTCAGACTATAAAACAATTGATATTTTTAAAACTTTAGAAAGGTTTGTCACTTTAAAAAGTTTCTTACTCTCTAGGTCTTAATAGCTTTCTAAGAACTAAATTATACCAATTTTCACTGTTCAGTGTGTGATGCCGTAACAATGTAACATTAAATGCCTTTTTGACATGAGAAAATAACTATGTGAGGCTCTTAGAATACATGATTTATCATGTATTTTTAATGAAAAAAACGATTAGTTTGATTTTATTTAAAATCCTCAGAAGTTTCATTTTCTCACATCTGTCCAAACAAAATTTCTCTAATTTGTGAAAACCATCTGGCTTTGATTGCCTGTGCTTTTGGTGTCTTTTCCAAGAAGTCTTTGTCTATGCCATTGTCTTGCAGAGTTTCCCCAATGTTCTCTAGTAATTTGATGGAATCAGGTCATTGATTTAGGTCTTTAATTCATTTTGAGTGGATTTTTGTGTAAGGCATAAAGTATGGGTCCAGTTTCACGCTTCTGCACATGGAGATCCAGTTTTCCTAGCACCATTTGTTACAGAGACTGTCCTAATTGAGGGGTTGATTTTAGCTTCTTTGTCAAAGATAAGTTGGTTGTAGATGCGTGGACTGATTTTTGGGGTTTCTATTCTGTTCCATTGGTCTACAAGCCTGTTTTTATGCCAGTCCCAGGCTCTTTTAATTATAACTGTCCTGTAGTGTGTCTTGAAGTCAGGTATTGCGATGCTTCCAATGTGATGCTATGTTTTCTTGCATAATATTGCTTTACCTATTCAGGATCTCTTGTGTTTTGATATGAATTTTAGCACCATTTTTTCTAGATCTGTGAAGAATGTCATTGGTATTTTGATTGGGATCACATTGAATCTGTAAATTGATTTTGATAGTAAGGACATTTTGGTGACGTTTCTTCCAATCCACTAACAAGGAAAATTTTTTTTGCATATTTTAATTTCTTCTATCTATTTCTTTAGTTTTTTGTACTTTTCATCATTGAGATCTTTGACATCCTTGGTTAAATTTATTCCAAGGCATTTAATTCTTTTTGAAGACAATGTGAATGGAATTGATCTCAAAAGTTCTTTCTCAGCCATTACATTTTCTATGTATACAAAGCCAAAATTGACAAGTGGACTTAGATCAAGTTGAGAAGCTTCTATAAAAGAAATACTGCAAAAGAAACACTCAGCAAAGTGAAGAGGCAACTCGCCGACTGGGAGAAAATATTTGCAAGCTATGCAACTGATAAAGGGTTAACATCCAGAAACTATAAAAAGCTCAAGAAATTAAACGTCAATAAAATAAACAATTCAGTTAAGAAATGGGCAAAGGAACTTATCAGGCATTTTTCAAGAGCGGAAATTCAAATGGCCAACAGACACGAGAAAATGCTCAGGATCACTAGCCAACAGGGAAATGTAAATCAGAACCACAGTGAGTTTTCATCTCACTCCTATTAGGATGGCTCACTCATAGAAATCAACAAATGACAACTTCTGGTGAGGATGTTGGGGAAAAGGTACCCTGGTCCACTGTTGGTGGGAATGTAAACTGGTGCATCACTGTGGAAGACAGTATGTAGATACCTCAGAATATGAATATAGACCTACCATATAATCCAGCCATCCCACTCTTGGGAATTTACCCAAACTAAAATAAATCAGTATATGAAAGAGTTATCTGTACCTCCACAATCATTGAAGCAAAATTCATAATAGCTAGGATATGGAATCAACCCAGATTTCCATCAACTGTTGACTCGATAAAGAAATTATAATATACATACACTATGGAGTACTACTCAGCTGTGAAAAAAATGAAATCCTGTTTTTTTGCAACAAAATGGACACAACTGGAAACCATTATACTTGGTGAAATAAGCCCATCTCCAAAGGCAGATATTATATGTTTTCCCTGATCTGAGGTAATTAATAGAGTATCTGAAATATAATGTATTGGAATGAAATAGACATTTTGAGATTCAGTGATTGTTTATAGCCCTTGTCTTTTCCATAGTGGAGCAGTGTTTTTTTTTTTTTTCTCTTCATACTGTTTGTTGAAATCGTTTACTTAGCACAAGGTTAACTATATGTTCATTAGGTAAATTGAAAATAGATCTTTGTAAAAATTAAGAGTGGGAATGTGAGAGGGAGGAGGAGAAAGGGTTGGAGCATGAGTGGGAGGGAAGGTAGAGGGGGAAGTGTCACTATGTTGCCAAATCTGTATATATGAAATATATGAACTTGTATAATTAAGACAAAAAAGAAAAAGGAAACCATCTGGAATTAGAGAGACTAGGATTTACATGTGAAAATATATGGTATGTCTTTGCATCTAGAACATGCCCAATTAAATAAGAAAAATCAGATTTAATAAACTACAGGATTAACAATCTGAAAGAAACCTTCACTTAGTAAGTAATTTAAGATTGGCATCATAAAGCTTTCAAATCATGTTATTGAAATTGTGTACATTTTGTTTTTATTGCTACCTTCTTTCGCTATACTTAACAGAGGTAGAAAGAGCTGTTCCTAACAGTCTCATTCCCTAAAGTAGGAGTAGTAATGCCATTTACTTTCCAATGCTTTTTCTAAGAAGTACTGTGTCTATAAGCATAGCCAGAATCTTGAAGTAAAAATTACCTCTTGAGGTACATTGTTTTCCTATGAAAATGTAAAGCACTTCTTTGCACCTAAAGTATGCTCAATTACATAAGAAAAATAAGATTTAAGAAACTACAGGATTAACAAGCTGAAAGAAACCTTCACTTAGTAAGTAATTTAAGGATATAACTGAAAGAATTTTTTTTCTACTGAAGTTATGAAGGAATTTCACAGAAGGTCTTGGGTAGTACAGAGTTCCTCAATAATTGTGTGTGTGTGTGTGTGTGTGTGTAGAACAGCATGTTTTTGATAAAGTTCAAGACATTTCAGACCTTACATAAAAGTGCATCATTTAGAAACCCAATAGTTCGGAAATACATGTTGGATTCTGATTGATTGTGAAGAGAATTGGGTTGGGCTGGATTCATGCTAACAAAGAAGCATCCTCAGGAAAGATAGCTCTTTCTCCCCTTTAAAAGTCCTTGGCTGTCTGATATTATAAGAGAATGACTCATAGAGAACATAAGTGAATGAGGTCAATTCTTTTTAAATTGGAAAATAATGAAACAACTGTCATTTATTTCTAAAGCAGAATCTGCTGCTGACATGCTTGTAATTTTTTGAGAGATTTTAATTTATAAAATGTTTTGGAAAATAGTCAAAGGCTTTGCATATACAGAGATGTTGGACTTTTAAATACTAGTCATTTGTATTTCAGGCAAGTACAGAATCAGAGGAAATGAGACATCTGGTGAAGTTCATGGGGAAGCATATGAGCTTGAGGATGGAAGGCACATTCTCAATAGAGATGGGCAATAAAGCAATAGAAATAAGCCATATGTCCCTAATGACTGAGATTGTGAGAAGAATTTTTTAAAGCTGAAATCTGCTACATATGAATTTAATTTGTTTCCTGTAGTTGAAAACTTTTTTATGATCCAAATAGATAAATTTCTTCATATCTGGCAATAAAGTGTTTTTTCAGTGACACTGAAGGTGATTCCCACCCTTCTGTCTCTTAGGCCCTTTACCCAGGGGAGAAGGAGTTTGAACTGGAGCCAAAGCAGCCCCAACCTTATGAATTTTTTGAAAATCTTCCAAGATTTGAAATTTAATATGTTCCCTGAAACAAATTTTATGTAAAATGATATGTTATCATGATCCCTAAAAGCTGAAACTGCTAGAACTGCAGGTTCTGAAAAGCCCTGCCACATTGAACTAAATAAGGATCTGGAATGCTTTTTTTTTTTTTTTCACAGGCAGAGTGGACTGTGAGAGAGAGAGACAGAGAGAAAGGTTTTCCTTTTCGATTCCTTTTCGATTGGTTTGCCCTCCAATGGCCGCTGCGGCCAGCGCACTGCGGCCGGCGCACCGCGCTGATCCGATGGCAGGAGCCAGGTACTTCTCCTGGTCTCCCATGAGGTGCAGGGCCCAAGCACTTGGGCCATCCTCCACTGCACTCCCTGGCCACAGCAGAGAGCTGGCCTGGAAGAGGGGCAACCGGGACAGAATCCGGCGCCCCGACCAGGACTAGAACCAGGGGTGCTGGCGCCGCAAGACGGAGGATTAGCCTAGTGAGCTGCGGCGCCGGCCTGGAATGCTTATCTTTAATGGTTTCCTCAGGTGATTTTCAGATTTTCTAGAGTTGGAGTATTTGATCTCAGAAAGTACATCCACAGTGGTAGCCACAGCCACACATGGCTATTAAGTGTTTGAAATAAGGCTAATAACATGTTCAAGGCATAAAATGCCCTTCAGACTTTAACGATTCAATATGAAAAACAGAAAACTATATTAATAATTTTATATTGATTGCCTGCTGAAATTACTGCATTGGTATTCTAGAAGTTTAGATTAAATAAAATATAGTATTTAAATAATTTTACACATTTCTTTTTTTCTACTTTAATATACCTATTACAGTTAAAAATTATATGCATATCTGGCATCATATTTCTCTTGATCACTGCTATTCTCTAGGTTACAGATGTTGCTCATAGCTTCACAACTTTTGTTCAGGTTATTTTGAAATATTCATATTTTCTTAATAATTTGTGAGAATATTTAAAAATTCTTTTAATTTTTATTTGTGAGTTATCATTATTAAATTTTAATTTTAAGTAAGAATCAGCTATTTGTCATAGGCAACATTATGACCTTAATTTTAGGACAAAAATCAGTTTTGTAAATAACATATAATTTGAATGAATGAACTTCAATAATCACAATAGACCCTTAAGTTAGGCTGCTACCAGTAAGTGCTGACTGCGATTTGTGAGAATCACAAACTGCTTCTTCCTTATTACAGTTCTGTGTGCTCATATGCAGACATGAATGTGTGTAAGTGGGCACAATACAGAAATTTGCTAGTTCATCAAATGATTCTCTATTCCATCTGAGCACAAAGGAAGCCAACATATTCTTGGCATCCTTGCAACTGTGTGAAAGGCAAGTAACTAAATTCTGTCCAAAAACATCTAGGTGGACATAATTTATCAAGTATTCAAATATGTTTTTAAAATCCTCCCTTTCACAATGATCCCTTTTTTTCCCATCAGAAAATTAAATGAAGAAAGTTTCATGGGCCTAGAAGAGAAAATTTAAGGAGCCAAGAAGTCTTACATGTACCTCAGGTTACAATAGTCCAGAAGAGCCTTCCAAAGAGGAAACACTCTTTTCATATGTGATATGAGTGGAAGATTAATAATTAATTATAGTAATGTGTGACGTAACTTCAGCTTTAGTGATATTTGCTAGAGCACTTAAGCTACCCTGACAAACAGATGTATTTTTAGAATGCTTTCTTTTTCTTTCTTTGTCCAAATAGACAGCATCTCATGCTCATTATGTTCTTGAATTGATATGAAGTCTAAAATTTAGAAAAATAAACCTCATAACACACCATTTCTCATCTCAAACTTATACAAGTCATTTTTATGATTTTCATTCCTAAATGGTTCAGTTACTATCACTTAAAAAACTGAAACTTAATTATTTTAGTTTATATAGATTGGGTTTGGGAAACACATTTTTTTCTGATGCATAGAGTCACATAGTAAAAATTTTTAGCTCCATGGATCTCTGTAACAATTAGTCTACACTGTCTTGGCAGTACAAAAGCAGCCTAGGCAAAGATAAATGGATAGGTGGTTGTGATCCAATACACTTTATTTGCAACAGGTAGCAGACCCACGGTCAGTAACTTGCCAATCCTTGTTTTTGCTGTTATTTGCCAAGTATAAATTTGGAGACACCAAGCAAAATCAAGTTAACATGGTATCTTCATTCATTATGCTAAGGATATTACATCTTTTAACGACACTTATACTCTATTGTATGTTATTTGTCCTTTCTAATTATTAATTGATTTTTTCAATATATCAAGAGAAAATATTTTTCTGTTTTACCTACATTTTTCAGTAATGTTGGATATCAGTCTTTTTTTTTGAACTACTCTGTATCATCTATTTTGTTACCTATTAAAATAAGGGATGGGCACTTTGGATAGCTGATGAAACACCACTTGGATGTTCTCATCACATATTAATATGAGTGTCTAGTTTGAGTCTCTTCTCCTCAGCTTCCCCCTCTGCCAATCCAGCTTCCTACTAAAGTGTACCCTGGGAGGTGGCATATGATGACCTAAGTAGTTAGGTCCCTGTCACATCTGGGGAGATCCAGATGCAGTTCTAGGCTTGGTCTAGACACTGATGTTGAAGTCATTTGTGAAGTGAATCAGGGTATGAAGATCTTTCTCTGTCTCTGCCTTTCAAATGAAAACAAAATAAAAAAAAATACTTGATTGGAACTGACAAGGTCGTGCATTGAAAAGAGAAAGGAACATAAAAACAAACAATTTTGACAGAAAATAATCAATTATTTAAGACACAATTAAAAGTCACACATTTAAACTACCTTGATCAGAGGATTCTCTTTGAATCCTATATTCTAATAATATTTATGTTGTCTACAATGTTTCGTTTGTCAAATTTTGGAAACTTCTTCGTAGATTTTATTATTCATTATTCTATCTTTATAAATTCTGTTTTATAGAAACTTGATCTAGGCTCCACTCCAATGCTTTCACATGGTTTCCTTACATCAAAAATTCAATTGAAATAAACACCCCAGAAAGGAAATAACTTCCCAAAGAAAAAACATTGCAACAATGCATTTCTACTCCTTGGCTGTGACTATAAATTAATCCAAAAGCAGGCAGAGGAGGCAAGGATGAGAAAGTTAATTTCAGTGGAATGACTTTCTTTAAAGTACTGAAATCTAATTTGAATGAACTTTTGCTTGACGGTATTGATTTGATCAAAGCAGGGAAAAACACATATTCACAATGTTTCTATCAGTTATATAACCTCTACTATTCAAATTTGATGGAATGTTTAATTTTTAATCAAATATGTTCTGTCATATATCATAAAACAACAAATTTAGTAAGAATAAAACACCCCATACATATTTTAAAGTAAATTCAGTTTTAAGATCCACAATCTTGCATTTTAAGTATTCCATGTTATTATGTAATAGTAATTGAGCTTATGTTTTCTGTGCACCACAATAATAAAGAAATCAGAACAACTGTACTTTAGTCCATTGCTTTTAATCAACACTGCAGTAACTTCAGTCATAGCTGTAGGCTGCTTCATACTCAGAATATTTTAGTCTTCATATCAGTGATTGTAACTCTTGTACATACAAATGTGCTAACAAAAAACAATGTCAAGGAACTGGGAATATGTCCCATGAGAAGAACTGATGAGAGAGGCCCTTGGTATCCTGATTCTTAAAGAGAATATTTTCCATATGGTAAAATCAGAAAGAGGTTTCCTAAGGAACCAAGACTATTTTCTAGTTAACCTTGTCGTGGTGCTCAATGCATGAAAAGGTCAGCAATGTCGAGACAGATGTCCATCAGCATCGAGAACAGTCTTCTATCAGTTTGCAAAGTCCTAATTTCCTCTGACCTTACCACTCTTTACCAACTGTGGAAGAGTCAAAGTGCTGCTTGCAAACACTATTTTTACATTATAAATTTGTGTAGCCAACAAATCTGAAATTTCTGAGGAACTACATAACAAGCTCAGGATTTGGCAAAGGCTGATCACGAATACCACTTACTTTTAAGAAAGCATCTTATACTTACTTTTCCACAGGAACAGTTCTGGCTCCATATAATTAATTTTCTTAAGCTAAATTGTCTAAACAATTCACTCTTCATCTGACATCATTTTGACACTTTCTATTTCAAAATATGTATGTGACTTTGGAAAAGATAGCAGTGGTTATAGGTGAAATAGGGCTTGCTTTGTTACTAATACCGTTTGCTTTAATCATATCACCATGTTTTTAAAAATAATGTAAATCATATAACTGGTGAGTATACACAATACTATATTCAAGGACATCATATGAGAAAGGACTGATGCTTCTCCAGGTCAAAGCACACAAAGAGATACAATCGGCTAGATATTCTGACCGCAAGAAGTACACAAAGCAAAAGTAGATCTTGTGGATCCTGTAGGTTCCTGTAGGAGTTTGAGAATTTTATCCATCTTCAGCTACAAAGGCTCATGGATTTTTCTTGTGGCAGGAAGATTCCAAGACCTGTTCATACATCACAGCCAGTCAAGGCTGCTGTTTCAGAAGTTCCTGTCTAGGAAGACTGATAGGGCTGCTCTCTTGATTTCCCACTGCTCTGGTTCTCTGTCATCAATCTCTCACAACCACGATGACTAAGGACAGTTCGGAGAGTCCCTATAACCAAACGCATGTTCCAGTTCTTTGGAAGACTTACTCTCTGCCTTCAGAATCTATATAAAATGACTCTCCCTCCCTCACTCCCTCCTTCTCTCCCTCTCTCTCTCTCTCTTCCTCTTTCCCTTCCACTTACTCCCTCCCTTCCTACATCCCTCTCTCTCCAGATTTTCAACATCAAAGTCTTACTTTCCAATTGTTTCTAGGCTCTGCTAAAGAGAGTTATTACTTTCCTGTGTTCACTTTGTTAATTTATCTTTTTAAATGTCCCAATATTTGCCTAACTTAAAATAGAATTCTATATATGAGTACACACATATATATATATATATATGAGTATATATATGAGTATATGTGCATGCATACACACATACACACACACACACAAAGGAACTGCAGATCAAGGCCAAGTGAGGGGGCTTCTTAACTGTTGAAATATTCATGTTAGACAGTCAGTGTCTGCCTCATAAGTTTTTCAAGGACAGGACTAAGAAATTTAAAACACCATATCCTGCTCCAGAGATAGCATGTTTAAATACTTAATGTCCAGGAGGGTTTTACCCACATCAACTTTTAAAATTTTCTTTATTCTATGTTTAATACCTCTATGCTATATTTCCACCACTTAATTTTATTAGATTATTTCAAACAATAAAATCTACTTTTCTACTCCATCATTTGTTTGTTAAGGCTGAATCATTCGGAGTTTTCCAGCCAACAAATTTGCATGCCAATTTCATGTATCTATTCATACATGTAGTTTTACACATCTATTGTGTAACAAACAAGTTCTGTTCATGAAGGGTGAATAAAACAACCCTTGTTTCTGCTCCTACGTATTTTATAGTCTAGTTTGTACATCATACATAAGCCAAATAATCCCACAGTAGCTTCCACTCTAGCCAGCTCTGAAATGCCTGCTGCAAGTGCTCTGATGATGTAACACAGGTACCTGACCTACTTTGAGAAGTCCAAGAACAACTGGCTGGAGGAAGATGAGAGGTGAGCTGAGACTTGAACAATGATTACAAATACCTAAAAAACGACTAAAAAATTTACCAAGAGTCCACTTATTGAAAAGCATTCCATTTTATAGTAGTCTTTGAAAATTTAATCAGAATATTTATCTGAGGAGAAATTCAAGTTGAGTACTTGGAAGAGGTCTAGTATGTAGAATCATAACTGGAAACATGATAAGCAATCTCCAATATTTCTGTCATATATCAATCTGAGTATAATAGTTGCCATTTCTGTTAGATTTTATTTGTAAATTTCAATATCCAGAGGTTTCATCTCAAACACTTCATGACAAACATTTTGAGCTATAGCACCATAATATAAAAGTTGGGCCTTCCCATAGGTGAAGCCAATTGTTCTTCATTCAGTTACTAAAAAGTAAATCACAATTAATTACTTAAAATTTATCTCCAAGTTATATTTTAGACCAAATTAAAAATAACGCAAATCTCTAAGATTATTCAGCTGCTTTTTGCATCTAGTTTTAACTCTGTTGTTTCAATAACCAGCCTAATAAGTAGTATTCCATAAGTACACATTAGTACACTTTGGCACATTTGTGTTACATTGCCTATTTAAATTGGTGATCTATAACTTCTTGTTAACTTTACGGTTGGTATTAGGTTCCAAAGTTTTATAATTAATCAATATGATAAAAATACATATCCTGGCCAGTGCCGCGGCTCACTTGGCTAATCTTCCACCTGTAGCGCCAGCACCCCAGGTTCTAGCTCCGGTTGGGGCGCCAGATTCTGTCCCAGTTGCTCCTCTTCTAGTCCAGCTCTCTGCTGTGGCCCGGGAATGCAGTGGAGGATAGCCCAAGTGCTTGGGCCCTGCACCCGCATGGGAGACCAGGAAGAAGCACCTGGCTCCTGGCTTCGCATCAGCGCAACACACCAGCTGTAGTGGCCATTTTGGGGGGATGAACCAGAGGAAGGAAGACCTTTCTCTCTGTCTCTCTCACTGTCTGACTCTACCTGTCAAAAAAAAAAAAAAAAAAAAGTACATATCCTGGGGCCAGCGCTGTGCTGTAGCCTGTAGGGCTGCCTCCAGCAGTGCTGGTATCCCATGTGGGCACCGGTTCAAGTCTCAGCTGCTCCACTTCCGGTCCAGCTCTCTTCTGTGGCCTGGGAGAGCAGTGGAGGATGGCCCAGGTCCTTGGGCTGCTGCAACCATGTGGGAAAACCCAGAGGAAGCTCCTGGCTCCTGGCTCCTGGCTTCGGATTGGTGCAGTTCTGACCGTTGTAGCCAATTGGGGGATGAACCAGCAGATGAAGACCTCTCTCTCTCTCTCTCTTTGCCTCTGCTTCTCTCTCTGGGTAACTCTGACTTTTCAATGAATAAATAAAGCTTAAAAAATAAAAGTACATATCCTCATATACAACACATGAAAAGAGGAATAGAACCAATATTGTTGGAGTACCAATCATGTGCTTTGAAATTTAGTCATATGACTCAACTTAATCCTCCCAATAGCCCAATAATAGATTTAGTAATATTCATCTTTTCCTAATCAGCTAATTTTTTTTTTTTTTGACAGGCAGAGTGGACAGTGAGAGAGAGAGACAGAGAGAAAGGTCTTCCTTTTTCCATTGGTTCAACCCCCACTGGCCACTGGACTGGAAGAGGAGCAACCATGACAGAATCTGGCGCCCAGACTGGGACTAGAACCCAGGGTGCCGGCGCTGCAGGCAGAGTATTAGCCTATTGAGCCACGGCGCCAGCCTCTAATCACCTATTAAAAGAACATAGAGAATTAGCAGAATTAGCAATTTTTCTGAAGTGACAAAAGTTCGGAGCGGCAAAACTGTAATTATTTCATAGGTATGTCTAGGTCATAGGCTATGCTAATTCAACTATGTTTTAACTTATTCAATTAGAATACAATGAATGAATACAAATCTACTGGTGGATAATTCACATGTTCTCATTCCCTTGGTCAGACACTCACACTCTTTTTATAAAAAAAAAAGTCAGTGTGGGTTGCATTACAAAGTCAGTTTCACTGCCATGATCTTACTGAAGAGTGTGCTCGTTAACATTATGTGTCAACTTAACTAGGTGGCAGTGTCTTATATGTAAAACACTAGTCTAGGTGTTGTTGTGAAGATATTTTTAGGATCCCAGTAAAACTTTACTTGAATAGACTTTGAGCAAAGCAGATTACCCTCCAAAATATGAAAGGGCCTAATCCAGTCAATTGAAGTCATTAAGTAAAGATCGAGGGGCCGGTGCTGTGGTATAGCAGATAAAGCTGCTGACTGGTGCCGGCATCCCATATGGGCACCAATTCGAGTCCCAGCTGCTCTACTTCTGATCCAGCTCTCTGCTATGACCTGGGAAAGGAGTAGAAAATGGCCTAAGTCCTTGGGCCCTTGCGTCCATATGGGATACCTGGAGGAAGCAGCTGGCTCCGGGCTTCAGATCGCTCCAGCTCCGGCCATTGCAGCCATCTGGGGAGTGAACCAGAGGATGGAAGATCTCTCTCTCTCTCTCTCTCTCTATCTCTATCTCCCTCCCCCTCTCCTTCTCTCTGTGTAATTCTGCCTTTCAAATAAATTTAAAAAACTTAAAAAAAAAGAATAAAGATTGAAGTTTGAAAGGGCCACCACAAAACACACTAAACACTGGAGCAAAAGGAAGGATTTTGCTGTTGAGGAGGCGGGGAGGACCCGACAGGCTGCCTCTCTGTACGGGAGAGAACAGCAGCCTGTACTAGGTCTTATTACAGCTTAGCAGAGATAAGGGGGTAAGCACCTCAAATTCCGTTGGTTTGGGGTGAAGGCAACACTTATGTCTGGGCCATTCGGTCACCTGATTTCTAGTTAACCAGGCTGGACTTAGAAAACTGAAACTTATCTCGGAGAAACAGAAACTTATTTCACAGGATGGCACCTGGGCCCTGGCCTAAGATGGCCCCCAAGGCTTAAGATGTCACCTCAGAAAAGACGGCGCTGGTATTACTAACAAGGTTTCCTAAAGAATGAATTCAGTTGTAAGACTGCCACATGAAATCCCTGAGTGAGCTTCCAACAATGCCTGGTCTGCCATGTGGCTTTCAGCTTCACCACTGCAATAGCAATTCTTACCTGAATTTTCCATCTGCCAGCTTACCAGTCAGCTCCCACAGTGTGAACGAGTTCTTTAGAATCTCCCCCTCTAATAAATATAAAACATATGACGTATAAATCATCTTATACAATGATATGTTTGTTCTGTTTCTCTGGAGAACCACAAATAATGCAGGTTTTGGTAAGAGGAAGTGGGGTGCTTCTGTAGGTAATCGCCTTTGGATTGATTAATAGGTACAGTCTGGAAGAATTTTAAGGTATATAATTGAAAATGTTTATATTGTGCCATGAAACAATTACTAAAAATATGAATAATAAATATGTTTTAGTAAACTCTCAGATGGAAATAAAGAACACATTAGAATATGGAACAAATGCAATCCTTGTTATAAAGTGCTGGAAAACCGAATTGTGCTCTAATGTTTTGAGGAAAGTAAATTTGTACATGATAAACTATGGTATTTAGAGTTTCCTAAGTATTGAAGGCATAGCCTTGTTTCTTCTGTTGCTTATATTAATCTGTGAAAGAAGAGGGATTGTTGAAGAAGGGATTATTAGCCAAAAGAAGCCATAATTTAGAAGTTTAGGAGAACTCTCAGCCTATACATATGAACAAAAAATGAGAAAATATGCCCTGGAGAGAACCAACCAAGAACAGGGTGGATAACCCTTCAATAACGACGTAAACTATGTGATCTGTGGATCTAATTAATCATCTTAATGTAAACACTGTCAAATAATTGGACCAATGAAGACTGAGAAGGGATAAAATGAAAGAAGGCTGTTGGACTTTTGGGTGCCAAAGACATGAATTGAGTTAATAAAGCCCCCTTGAATATGAACATGTGTTGTACACCAAGAAAAAGCAATAATGACTCCTATTACGGGGCTGTCACCCTAGGAATCCATGAAGAACTAGCATCATTCAATTGAAGATCATTTCCTAGCTTTCAAATCACACGGAATCAGTCCTGAAGGTTTTGGATTTGTCTGAGTTGCATGATCAAATTGTCTTTCCAGTGTTTTCCGGTTGGAATAGGAAAATATATTCTGTGCTCTCCCAATATTGTATTTTGAAGCAGCTAATTTGTCCAAGTTTACACAGTTACAGATGGAGGGGAAGTTTGCCCCAGGGTGAGTTATCCTGTGATTGATGTTAATGGTTTAGATGCTGATCTTGGAATGTTGAATTGATGAGGTTTTGCTGAAAGTTGAAACTAAGAATTCATGCTCGAATGATTAGGGCTTTTAGAAATGTTGAGCTGGGTGAGTGTACATAGATAGGACATGAATTTTGGGATGCCCAGGACGGCAGATATTAGGAGTTGAATTATATCCACCCCCAAAAGAACGATCTTATAGGGAGGTAAGGAGTTTACAGAGGTAATTTATAAAATGTGATTTGGGGAAGGGGGGGTGAAACCTAGTCCAGGATGACCTGAATCCTTATAAACAGAAAAATTTGAACACAGAGACAGACATATACATAAAGAAAATTCCATTTGAAGATTTGAGTTAGGTTGGCACAATCCAAGTAATTATCAGAAGCTAGGAAAAAGGAATGAAATAGATGCTTCTGTAGAGTTTTCAGAGAGAACATGGCCCTGCCAACACATCAGTAACAGCTTTCCACAACTGTGAGCTGATAAATTTCTATTGCTTAAGTCACTTTTGTGAGATTCTGTCCTAGCCACACTAACAAATACATACAAATTTCAATAGAATTTTTGTGGCATTTCCTGGAGATATGCAGAAGGGGAATTGAGATATTTCTACAAGCAGAAAAGCAGAATAAATTTCCGATGAGGCATCTCTGATTACATAAATCATTCTAGCTCCAGCTGGTCTTGTCTCTTTTTTTTGTTTGTTTTTCCATTTTTCCATTTAGTATCTCAGTTCCATTTCTGCATCTTGTCAATGTTTATTCATTGACCACAGAGAAAAACAAGTTTTTTCATGGTTAGGAAGCCCTGGGGTCCTAGAAAGAAGTGTAAGTTACACAATCATGCCTTTCTCCTCTCCTACCCCAAACACCTCAATAAAGTACATACCTAAGAACAGACCTTGCAGCCACCGATTAGGTGAAATTTTCCCCTACCTGATTTTTTTTTGCATCTTGCCCTCTACAGTCAGCTCTGGCACTTATATTTGACATCAAATGGGCTTAATGAATGTAGGGTTTGATAAATTATTAGAATAGAATTTGATGAAAAAGCTGCAATATATTAAAGCACCACAATATTTGATAGCCTACATTCATTTAAACTTTTTTAAAACATGAAATAAAATATTTAATTTCTTTAAAGATTTATTTATTTATTTGAAAGAGTGACAGAAAGAGAGGGAGAGACAGGCAAAGGGAGACAATGATCTTCCATCTGCTGGTTCATTACCCAATGTTCACTCCATGGCCAGGACTGCACCGGGCCAAAGTCAGGAGCCAGGAATCCCATCCAAAGCAGGGGCCCAAACACTCAGCCATCTCTACTGCTTTCCCGGGCACATTAGCAGGGAGCTGGATTGGTAGTGGAGAAGCCAGGACTGGAACTGGAATTGCAAGGGGCAGCTAAACTTGCTGCACCACAACACTGACTCTGGGAGCAAAATATTGTAGAAATGGGTTTTTGTTGCCAATTTAAATTCAAAAAAAAGAAAAAGGAAAAGGAAGAAAAGCAGGAAGGCAGGAAGTTAGGAAGGAAGGAAGGAAGGGAAGGAGGGAAAGACAGACAGAAGGAAAGAAAAAAGACAGAAGCTGACACCTAGGGAAAACATTAGAGACAAGAAGAGTGTCAGGAGGGAGAAACCACCTGTAATAGTTATGCCCAGCTCTGGCACCATTTGGTTTAGGTGTTTCTTTCCTCTTTCCACTGTTACCTGAATAATACCATCTTATCATTTACTGCCATTGTTTGAACATGCTGAAATTCCATTAAGTCCTAGTGGCTTCATCATATTGAAAAGGTATGGCAAAATGGTCAATGACAATTTATACATCACAGTTATACACATTATCATCAGAAGCCAAAATAAAAAAAGGATAAATACATGTTTGAATTAGGTAAATTCCCCTATTAAATTGATAATGCCATGCTTTTTACAGAAATTTTGAAAAATCAGTACAAAATAAGAAAATAAATATCATCCACCCACTGACAAAAAAAATCACTTTGGTAGCTTGATAAATATATTTTTAACCACTTTTACATTCAGTTTTCCTGAAAAGTGCTACATTAAAATTAATTGATATACAACACATATCAAATTACATTTATAATTATTTTGGTATCAGTGAAAAATAAACACACTGTATATCAGCATTTATTAACAAGGGTGAAGCAAATAGGTTGCTCATTTAATACTATAACCTTCACATAATAAAGACCTACTAAGTTCCAAGTGCCCTGGTAAGGGATAGATGAACATAAAAGAGTTTGCATTCTTTGTGTTTGAAGCAAATGTAACTAAATGTTTAATTATTATCATTTTCAAAAATTCAACAGAACTTCTAATACTAATTGTGAGGAGGAAAAAGTTTCCTTTCCTGGATTATGGTTCAATATCTCTCATTGGCTAATTTAAATAAATAATTCATTAGAGATTCAATTTAAGGGCCACATGTATTCCAGTTAGAATTTTGATCATTATGTACTGAGTAGGATGGCAATTTCTTGATAAGATCACAGGTCAAAAAAGTAAAACAATTATGATATGAGGATACTAATTTATTATGCATGTGTTATATGTTTGTATGTGTATTTAGATGTAGTAGTAGGCTTGTTTTTTTAAAATACCAATAACTTAAATGAAATTCCTTAATCAAGCTCTAATTAATAAGAATAATCACATTTTTAGCCATATTTGTTTCCACAGAGGATAACAATATAAAACCTGTATTTCTTTTCACCATTGAGTATGTCTTATCCACATTGGAACTATCTCCAATATAATCCTCAGGTAACATTTCATACTTTGGAGTCAAAGCTAAAATTTAATAAATATTATAAGTAAGCTCACACAATGTGAAAAACTGTGTTAACGTGTTAAAAAATTAGACATGACCTGAGAGAGTTCATATGTGGTAAACAGATATGTATGATCATAGTTAAATAATACATTAAACAATTTTTCAAATATTTAGACTAAAACAAATACATCTCTAGCGGTAGGCACTGTGGTTTAATGGGTAAAGCTGCCACCTGCAGTGCCAGCATCCCAGACATATGGGCACTGGTTTGAGTTCTGGCTGCTCTACTTCCAACCAGCTCTCTTCTTTGGCCTGGGAAAGCAGTGGAAGATGGCCCAGGTGCTTGGGCCTCTGCACCTTTGTAGAAGACCCCAAGGAAGCCCCCGGCTCCTGTCTTCAGATGGGCACAGCTCAGGCAGTTGCGGCCACCTGGGGAGTAAACCAGCAGATGGAAGACTTCTCTCTCTGCCTCTGCCTTTCTGTAACTCTGCCTTTAAATAAATAACACTTAAAAAAATAACATCTCTATGGAACAGCTTTCTAAGTATGTATCCAAGGTTAAATTGAGGATTATACATAGGGATTTGATCATAAATATCAAACTGGAAACTTTGAAAATCTTTCCTGGGTAAATTTAGTTAATTGAAATCATTAATAAATATAGATTCTACCATGTGGACATTAATAAGAAATACTTTTTGGCGCTATTACTAAATTCATTAACTGAGAGTAAACACTAATAATGTCCAAGAAATGTCTGTCAACTTCTATGCAGCTCCTGAAATTATCACCTAAATGATCAACACCCTCATTCAAGTCCCTGCACTGTGTCTCTAAAAGCAATGAAGAAGTGATAAACAATTTATACCCACAACAGAAATGGCGTTGGCACAGGCATTTGGCACAGTGGTCAAGATGCCACTAGAGACACCTATGTCCCCTATTGGAATGTCTGGTTCAAGTCTTGCCTTCACTCTCTATTCCAGCTTCTTGACAATGTGCAATCCTGGCTCAAGTACTTGGGTCCCTGCCACCCATTTGGAAGATCTAGGCTGAGTTCTTGGCTACTGACTAGCCCTGGCTATTGTGAACACTTGGGAAGTGAATCAGCAGATGGGAAAATCAGTCTCTCTCTGTCTCTCCCCATCTTTCTGCTTTTCAAATACAATTAAAATAAAAAATTTTTTAAAGGTGTTGAATAATTATTTTTTCTGTTAAAATTTCTAGAGCAGTTAGTAACTCCGACTTGGATGGGCTAAACATGTAATTTTTTTCAGTACAGTCACAATATAAGCACTTTAGCACACCCTTTTGCACTATTATGAAAACACATGAATATGCTTGAGAAAATTGAATGACTTTTGGATTGACAAGTGATTTTTAAGATAAAAGATTAAAAGTTTCATCTATACAGAGAAAAAATAGATATATAAAATTTTAATAGAAATATTTTGCTTTATAAAAGACACCATTAAAGATTGAAAATATAAATTAAAATCTAGAGAGAAATACTTGCAAATTAAAATAATTCAGTTAATTGTAGGAAAAATATCTGAACAGATGCATCATCAAAGAACTCACATGAATGACAAGGAAGGCTATTAAATTATTCTTCATCATTTGTCATTAAGGAAATGCAAATTAAAATCAGTGAAATACCACTGCATATCAATTATAATTAAAAAAAATCAACAGTCAATGTTACAAGGGGTGGGAAGACAGGAACTCTCAATCATTTGCTAGTGGGACTACAAAATCAGAAGTCATCTTAGAAAATAGTTTGTCAGTTTAGTACAAAGTTTACAAAAGAACAATCTTGTCTAGGTATTTTCTTATATCAATTGTTCATAAAATCATACACAAAAATTAATACCAGTTTTATACACGATGTACCAAAACTGTAATGAAGATGTTCTTCATCAGTTAAGTGGATAAACAAACTGTGATTTATCTATACAATGCTGCCATTTAAGGATTAAATGAAACAAGCTATTGATTCATATAGCAGCACAGATAAATATTTAATGAATTTTGCAAAATGAAAGAAACCAAATCTTAAAGACCACATGTATGATTTCACTTACACAAAATTCTAGGAAAGACAAAACTATAGAGAGAGACAATATCAATGGCTTCCAACCATTGGGAGAGGGGAAAGTGGTTGACTACAAATAGATTAAAAGGGAAATCTGTAGGGTGATGAAATTGGGCACATGACATTGTGTATGTACTAAAACTCATACAGAATAAATATCACCATATACACACTTCTAAAAATCAATCAAGATTAAAAAATAAAGTGTAAATTGTGACAATGAATCTAATTGTGTTGCATGTGTATGACATAACTTCAGTCAGGGGAAGAAGGACAAAAGTAGCTGACCTAATCAACTTTGGAAAATAGGACTTTGACCGAATACCAAGACTGGCAACAAAAAACTAAACAAAAAACAAAAGCTGCACAATCTGAATATTCACATACTACAATAAAAATGTAAATTGGTGCAATTATTTCAAACATGGAGTAACCTTTTATGCAAAAACTTCACTACTTGTATAGTCACAACAAAAACGTTTGCTTATGTTTTACAAGAGTCAGGTACAAAGGTGTTCATAGTATGATTATTTGTAAAGTCTTACACACAAAAATATTTAAGTGTTTTGGCAAAATTAGATATTAAATGTGATACATTTAAGGCCGGCGCCGTGGCTCACTAGGCTAATCCTCCACCTTGCGGCGCCGGCACACAGGGTTCTAGTCCCGGTCGGGGCGCTGGATTCTGTCCCAGTTGCCCCTCTTCCAGGCCAGCTCTCTGCTGTGGCCAGGGAGTGCAGTGGAGGATGGCCCAAGTCCTTGGGCCCTGCACCCCATGGGAGACCAGGAGAAGTACCTGGCTCCTGCCATCGGATCAGCGCGGTGCGCCGGCCGCAGCGCGCTGGCCGCGGCAGCCATTGGAGGGTGAACCAACGGCAAAGGAAGACCTTTCTCTCTGTCTCTCTCTCTCACTGTCCACTCTGCCTATCAAAAAAAAAGAAAAAATGTGATACATTTATATAATGGAATATCATTCTGCACAAATTATCAAGCCACATACCACATATACAGCTAGTTACCTGCTTTTGTAGCCCTCAGATAAGAACATTGCATACATTTCTAATGATTACTTTTTAAATGGTTAAATATTTATGCATAAATTTATGTGTTTATACATACATATACACACACATTTATGCATATGTACATTTATGTACACATACATATACATATGCACATATATATATTATATATGTATATATACTATACATATATAGTATATATAATAGCATCTGATTTGCCCCTTATTCACAAGGTCTGAATTATTCACTATGTAACCCTTTTAAGAAAAAAAGATTGGCATATTTTTTACTATATAGCACAAAAATAAATGAACATGCATTGACAGCAATATAGATGAATCTTGCAAACTTAATAGTGAATGACAGAATACATACTGTAGGATTCTATTACATAGATATCAAGACAGGCACAATTAAATTAGAGTGTTTTGTGATGCATGCTTAAAGGATAAAGCTATAAAGAAGACAAGGAAATTAATATCATAAAACTTAGGGTATTGAATATCTTTGGGACAATATAGAAACTTACTGGCATATTAATGAGAGTTCTGAGGTAATAGCTATTTTGCATTCCTTAACCTGGAGGACAGATATCCAAGTTGTCAGTGCCTAACAATCAATGAGCTGTATAGTTAGACTCTGCAAACATTTTCTGCATATATGTTGTATTTCACATTGCAAACAAAACAAGTTTTAAAATGTCTGGATAATCTAAAAGGCAATGTGTATTTGTCTATGGTGGGCCACTTAAGAGAAAAGTCAGATTTTTGTTTTTATTTTCCATTTATAATAATTTGTACAACACTTATTTACTATGCACCTTTATACCATGTACCTTTCTAGATTGTGAAGTTTATGGAGAAACATCAACTTTGGAGTAATGTAACAGCAAAAATGAAATTAAAATATATACTTTATATATTAAATAACTAATTTCATATATTTCTGAAGTTTTTCATATTTCCAAGAGTAAAAATTTTCAGAATATTACATACAAGGTTTGTGTATAAAAAAAGTTCCTGTTCCTCCAAAAATCATTTCTTTGCTTGAGCATAGATTTGATTCCAGCTCCACTCCCAATTAGTCTCTTATTGATGCACACCCTGGAAGTCAGCAATGATGGCTCAAGTAGTTGAGTCCCTGTGACCCACATGGGAGACCTGGATTGGGTTACGGCTCCTGGTCTGTGGCCCAGCCCTGCCCTGGCTATTGATATTACTTGGGGAATAAATCAGCGGATGTGAGATTTATCTCTGCCTTTCAAATACATACTCATTTGCCTACATATATACATACACATACATGTGTGTATACACACACACACACACACACACACATATAAATATATATTTAAAGCCCACCTATGAAAAGGTGTTCTACTCTGGTATAGAGATCCTTTAGATTTTAGATCTGGGGAGGAACATTTGAAACAATTTGGTCCAGACTCAGAAACACACAAGACAAATGTGGTATTGTGGTCAGTTGCAGTCTGGCCTTCTGATCATTGACCATTCTACCTCGAGTTTCCCAGACAAGTGAATAATGGGACCTGATTAAAATGATCATACTTGTGTAGGTAGACATTTGTACACAAAGATACAGCACATTAAAAATTATACCAACACATAAAACCATAACCTGGAATCATCTGTCATTCCCATTAGTTTTCTGGGCATTTTGAAGATTACTATCATGTCTGAACTTCTAAGTCATTAATATTGCAATGCTCTTTTGATTTTACTGTAGTTCACAGGCAGTTTCTCTGCTTGGGAGAGCCATTTCCTGCTGAGTCCCAAGGCGACTGGCAGGGAAAAGTTTTGTACATAACCGAGCCTTGGTAAATACCAGCTCTTATCTAATCCTATTTAAGTTCAAAAGCAACACACTTTATTTTCATCCCCTTTGATTCTGGGCTTTGCTCCACATAGTCAGACCAGCTTTCATATCAGGAAAAGACTCTGGGGGTGTAAGTGGAAGTCAAGTTGGATGAACAAAAATGTGAATTGGGATTATTCTTCCTCAAATTTGTTACAAATTTACTAACAAAATCTTTTTTATTATTTATTTCTCAAGTTAATATGGCAAAATTAACATTTCTTTCATTAAAAAACAAATTTGTACCTTCAGTAAAAGCAAATAAAGGTTATATAGTTCCAAATCAAGAATAATAAATATCAGAATCATTTAGTCAGGCCAATATCACCAATTATTGCTACGTGTCTGAACCATCTATCCTGTAGCATTCATATCACTTTTTCCATAGCCAAAGATTCACCTCCCAGCATTTATCACATGATAAAGCAGATAACCAAGTTTTGGGATGCAAATCACAAGACAATCTTTATCTGAACTGAAATAGGCTAGTAGCAAAATGGAGTAACACTATTGTTGTGGAGAAACTTTCATACAATCTTAAATCTCCTTCACTCCTTCTCCTTGGTCTGCCCACAAATGAAAGACTGGGGTATAGTTAAATCAATTGTTGAGCTTTAGTGGACACTGCCAATTCTCAAAATAGTTCTACCAACTAACATCCTCACCAGTGGTTAATTAGATTATTTCCCTATACTTTGGTCCAAACTTGAAACTATTGTATTTTTAGTGTGCTTACATGCTTGTGAACTTGCTAAAATTATTCCAATTATTATATTGTGATACTGCATTGCGATTTTATTTTTCAATTTTTTGGGAGACTAATAATATTTTTGTAAACTTGTTTTACTTAGAAGTGTTAATCAAGTCTCTTGTCAATTTGAAGAAGCGGGTTACCTATATTTTTTCTTTGAATGCTTAAGGCTGTTTATATGAATCAGTTGAGCTATATGTATTGTAAATATATTCTATCATTCTATGACTTTAATTTCTACTCTTCTAAGGTGTTTTTGATGATCGAATTATAATGAATTCAAGTTTATTGATTTTATCCTTTATAGTTAATGCTTTTTGTGCTATGTTTAAGAAATCTATTCCCAACTTAAGTTACTATATTGTATCAGCATCAGGATTCTTCATATTAATAGAACATATAGGATACACTCACAATACTAATATTTTAAAAGTTCATGGAAAATGAAATTAAAAGATAAGTTTTTATACATGCAGTTTTATCAGTATTAATTTCCAAGAACTTTTTGAGAGTCCTTGGTGTGTGTGTGTGTGTGTGTGTGTGTGTGTATATATGCATATATAAGGAGATTAATTATACAGATTGGCTCCCTTGATTATGGAGGCCATGATATCCCACGGTCTGCTGTATGGGAACCAGAAAGGTTGGAGTTGTGATACCACTCCAAGCAGATCTGAGGCCGGTAATAGGGTAGAAGATGGGGTTTGTCAATATAAATCCCAGGGCACAAGGATTGAGAATCAGGAACACCTATATCTAAGGGTAGGAGAAGAGGAATGCATACGTTTGAGAAAAAAGAGCAAGAGAGAATTTAAGCTTCCTTTAACTTGTGTTCTATATAGGACCTCAATAAATTGTTGATCCAGATTGGTGAAGGCAGTATAATAATCTAAAATAACATTTTAGGGGCCAGCGCTGTGGCATAGCTGGTAAAGCCGCCTCCTGTGGTACTGGCATCCCATATGGGTACCGCTTTGAGTCCTGACTGTTCCACTTCTGATCCAGCTCTCTGCTTTGGCCTGGGAAAGCAGTGGAAGATGACCCAAGTCCTTGGGCCCCTGCACCCATGTAGGAGAGCCGGAAGAAGCTCCTGGCTCCTGGGCTTTGGATCAGCGTAGCTTCAGCCATTGCAGCCATCTGGGGAGTGAACCAGCAGATGGAAGAACTCTCTCTCTCTCTCTCTCTCTCTCTCTCTCTCTCTCTGCCTCTCTATAATTCTGCCTCTCACATAAATAAATAAATCTTTTAAAAAATAAAATAAAATAGCATTTTATACCCACCTGGCAGTCACTATGATGTATTTATTTATTTATAATTAATAGTTCTTTTCAGAAAAGTGTTAGGTTTACAGAAAAGTTGAGTGCAAATTACAAGCTGTTCTCATATATATTCTGCCCCCACAATCACACAACCTCCTCCATTATCAGCATTTGTCACCAAATGTATGTTTATTATAATTCATGAACATACGCTGACACATGCTTAGCACCCAAAGATCATAGTTTACAGCAGAATTCATTCTTGGCGTTGTGCATTGGATGGGTTTTGAGAAGTGTATACTGACCTGTATCCACCATAGTATTAATCTGTGGAATATTTTCATGGCCCTAAAAATCCTCTGTGCTCTGCTAGTTCATTCCTCTCTGCCACCAACCCTTGGAAGCTACTAATCTTCTTATTGTCTCCATAGTTTTGCCTTTTTCAGAATGTCAAGTTGTTGGAATCGTACAGGTTTTAGAATTTTCAGACTGACTTCTTTCACTTAGAAGTATTCATTTGATTTTCCTCCAGGTCTTTTCATGGCTTAATAGGTCATTCTTGAGTGAGGAATACTATTTTACTTTCTGGATATATCACAGTTCATCTTACTGAGGAATATCTTGGTTAATTCTAAGTTTGAGCAATTATGAATAAGGGTACTATAATATAAAAAAAAAGCTAATCTCTCCCAGAAAAACCTCACTGACACATCAGAAAATTGGTTTACCTATTATCAGGATATTCCTTAGCACATTCAAATTGACATATCAAATTAGCTTTTACATGTTTTCTCATACAATCTATGTATCTTATCTCCAAAATTAGATCTACATCATCAGACCTACACTAGAAATGTGTGTGTGTTTGTGTGTCTTGATGTGGATATGGGGAGAAAAATTTTCACATCTACTTTTTTAGCAATTTTTCCAGATAGGCCTGAGAATTAAATTTACATAAGACAAATCAATAAGCAGAAAGCATTCAAACTTATTTAACACAAGTTTTGCATGGTATAAGAACATGCATAAAGAAATAAAGATCTAAAGAAGCAGCAAGAGTCAAAAATTTATACACTGAATTGAACAGAGTAGTAAACTGTGAAAATGTGATAAGGCTTAGGGTGTGGATAGTTAATTGGACAGAGAAGTGTCTAGAAAGAAAAGAGTTGCTTATATAAATTTCCCTATTTCCCTTGGCTTCAAATTTCTCTTTTGGGTGATAGGAATGTTACGTTTATTTTGGTATATACGGAAGATGTCTTTCACATGGGAATTTCATCCCATGCTATAAAGAAACAGAATGATCAGAGTGATCTTCCCATCCTGCTATTTTTAAAGTCTCTTTCACTCAAAATAATCAATAAAGAGGACATTTTGGGATGACATGTTCTTAACACCTTCATAGAGATGAAAATTGTTTTTGCCATGTAGATGTCCAATTTTGCATCCACAGAATCCTTGACCTTCAGGAACTATTACAACTTGATATTGTCCTATGATGTTTTTAAAGAATTTCTATTCCATTTCCATATTTTTGAGTTGTTTATGATGAGAAGGTTAGTCTGAAAAAAAAAAGCCACCCTTTAGTATTTGAAGCAGGAGTTCTTTATATGTGTTAGTGTCACACCCCAGAGTTTTCCTCTTGCTTTAACTTAATGCATGCAATAAGGGGCCGACACTGTGGCATAGCAGGTAAAGCCGCTGCCTGTAGTGCTGGCATCTCATATGGGCGCCGATTCAAGTCCCAGAGGCTCCACTTCTGATCCAGCTCTCTGCTATGGCCTGGGAGAGCAGTAGAAGATGGGCCATGTCCTTGGGCACCTGCACCCAAGTGGGAGACCTGAAAGAAGCTCCTGGCTTCAGATCAGCATAGCTCCGGCTGTTGCATCCAATTGGGGAGTGAACCAGCAGGTGGAAGACATCTCTCTGTGTGCTTCTCCTTCTCTCTCTGTGTAACTCTGACTTTCAAATAAATAAATAAATAAATAAATCTTTAAAAAAAGAATACATGCAATAGCCTATATTTCTTTATAATAGTAATAGAAAGAATTTTCCACTTCAAGTTCCAGTAAAAATAATTTCTATTATATGTATTTGGAAGCAACATTCCAAAAAAGTACTCCAAACCAATAAATCATATAGTCTGTATTACAAAGAAAAGTTTTATAAATATTTTATTTATTTATTTGAGAGATAGAGTTACAGACAGTGAGAGGGGGAGACAGAGAGAAAGGTCTTCTGTCTGCTGGTTCACCCTCCAAATGGCCACAACGGCCGGAGCTGTGCCGATCTGAAGCCAGGAGCCAGGTGCTTCTTCCCAGTCTCCCATGCGGATGCAGGGACCCAAGCATTTGGGCCATCCTCCACTGCTTTCCCAGGCCATAACAGAGAGCTAGATCAGAAGAGTAGGAGCCAGGACTATAACCGGCGCCCATATGGAATGCTGGCACTGCAGGAGGAGGATTAACCTACTGCGCCATGGCGCCAGTCCCACTAAAGAAAATTTCATAATGAGAGAGTCAAAATTTTCTCATTTGCCCCAAGCAATAAAACATAGGCCAATATCCAAAAATTGGACTTAATAACTATTAAGTTATATATTCACATATAGAATGAATAAAATGCACTTATACAGAAATAGATGAATCGAGATTAGAGTAGTGCATCAAAATCTGGAGTTAATAACCCCTCATATAATTAACACATTCCACCTTGCAGATAGAAACGGAAAAATGATACTATTTCAAACATTATCTTAGCATATAATATTAGAAATTCACAAACAATAATAACAGAGAATGAAATCAGAAAATACCATTATTAAACTGTTTTAAAATCAATGATTAGGAAAATGCCTCAAATACTCACAAATTATAAATATTGCAAAACTCCTAGGGTTATGGTCTTAAATATTCCGCCTTTAAGAATTCCCAAAAGGAAGCCTGGTTTTAGTACTTCTCTTTCATCTTCAAAGATCATTCTTCCAGACTTTGCTGAGACTGTTAGGCATATCCCTTTCCACTTATTGAAATGTTCTCCTCACCCCACCAGACTGCCTTCTTCAGCCACACTGTGTGATTTTCCTCATGGAACTTACCAGTATCTAGTTTTATTTTGTGCTATTCATTATTGTTGTATGATTGTTATCTTTATTGATTCTATTAGAATAAAAACATTGTTTTCTTCAACAGTGTAAACCATATTTCACACAGTGACTGGCCCACTGAATATATATTGAAAGAATGGACGAAGACATTATTAAATGAGTAAATGAGTTTGAGGTCTTTCTTACATTTGTTAAATCATCAGTTGTGCATACGACATACGAACAGTCTTCTGAATTCCAGTTGTGCTCTCCTTTCACTAAATATGAGGGCAACATTTATTTATGCAGAAATGCTGTCTATTATATTGAGGTAAAATGTATATACATTTAAATTCACATAGATAGTCTGGTAGTCATCATCACAATAAAGATATAGAATATTTCAGGGCCGGCACTGTGGCACACTAGGTTAATCCTCTGCCTGCGGCACCGGCATCCCATATGGGCAGCGGGTTCTAGTCCCAGTTGCTCCCCTTTCAGTCCAGCTCTCTGCTGTGGCCCAGGAAGACAGTGGAGTATGGCCCAAGAGGTTGGGCCCCTGCCCCGGCATGGGAGACCAGGAGGAAGCACCTGACTCCTGGCTTCGGATCAGCGCAGCGCACCGGCCATAGCAGCCGTAGTTGGGGGGTGAACCCACGGAAGGAAGACCTTTCTCTCTGTCTCTCTCTCTCACTGTCTGTAACTCTACCTGTAAAATAAATAAATAAAAATCCAAAAAAAAAAAGATATAGAATATTTCAATCAGTCCAAAAGTTCTATGCAGCTTTTGGTTGATCTCTTCTAGTTGCCTCCAGCCAGTGGCAAACACATGGCTGGTTTCTGAGCCTGATACACCTCGTTGAAATGTTCTAAAAATGAAATAACAAAACACATTGTCTTCATGTCTGATTGATTTCATTTTAATAATGCATTCTCAGTAATTGATAGAGAGCATTTACCTTGGGTCCAGAGTGGCAGGTGGAGTGCTGGAGAGTCCAGTTTCCCTGCTTGCATGTCATCCACCCTTACAGAGAGGATCTTTATGGTTTGTTTGTTTGTTTGCTTGTTTTTACAGGCAGAGTGGACAGTGAGAGAGAGAGACAGAGAGGGCGAATGGTCTTCCTTTGCTGTTGGTTCACCCTCCAATGGCCACCGCGGCTGGCGTACCGCGCTGATCCAATGGCAGGAGCCAGGTGCTTCTCCTGGTCTCCCATGGGGTGCAGGGCCCAAGGACTTCGGCCATCCTCCACTGCACTCCCTGGCCACAGCAGAGAGCTGGCCTGGAAGAGGGGCAACCGGGACAGAATCCGGCGCCCCGACCTGGACTAGAACCCGGTGTGCCGGCGCCGCAAGGTGGAGGATTAGCCTAGTGAGCCGCGGCACCGGCCCAGGTCTTTATGTTCTTGTACCTGCCTCAGTATAGATTGCTATACCTTGTTTCTCATGAGAATAAGTGGGTTTCTGTTTTGCCCTTGTCCAGCTTCAGTCCTAGATATCTGCGCAAAGGATACGGATTTATCATCATATTTGCCCCTTACTGTAGCTGTTGAGTTTACACATATCTGTGATTAGTGCTGGCCAAGAATTCCCTGTTTAAAAGATTTTACTCAGCCGGCGCCGCGGCTCACTAGGCTAATCCTCCGCCTAGCGGCGCCGGCACACCAGGTTCTAGTCCAGGTCGGGGCGCCGGATTCTGTCCCGGTTGCCCCTCTTCCAGGCCAGCTCTCTGCTGTGGCCAGGGAGTGCAGTGGAGGATGGCCCAAGTCCTTGGGCCCTGCACCCCATGGGAGACCAGGAGAAGTACCTGGCTCCTGCCATCGGATCAGCGCGGTGCGCCGGCCGCAGCGCGCCCGCCGCGGCGGCCATTGGAGGGTGAACCAACGGCAAAGGAAGACCTTTCTCTCTGTCTCTCTCTCTTTCACTGTCTGCTCTGCCTGTCAAAAAAAAAAAAAAAAGATTTTACTCTTACTTTTTCCAGAAGCTATGTGTTTGTTTCCCCATTGGGACCTAAAGAGTCTCTCTCTTGCTCTCTCTCTCTTTCTCTCCCTCTCTCTCACCCTTCCTCTCTCCCTCCCTCTCTTTGTACCACTTAATGATTAATTTTAGAAGACAAATTTCTATGAAATTGGAATGCTCTTTCCCCTGTTTTCCCTATTTCTCAGTGGCAAACACTCATCTCTGCCATATATAGGCTACCAAAGGGGACTCCCCAATTTCCTGACCTACTTCCATCATCTCCATAATTATCCAATAGAGACCAGTAAAGAAAAGCTTGACAGAATAGTAAATCCCTTTGTGTTCTGCATTTCAGCTGTGATAACGTGGTATTTATTAAGATGCCTTATAACCACAACTTTTCAATAGGATTGAAAGAATTTATTTGGGGTGGTTATTTTATATTTTCTCATAATAGAAACAGAGGATCATTATTTGTAGATTTCTCCAGACTAAATGGGAGTGGAGAGAGCTATGTTTATTAGCATGAGGATTTTGTACAGATGCTACCCTATGTTAGAGAGTATTATTTACTGCGGGTTGTTTGTCATAAACCAAAATATATCTTACATGATAGAATTATTTGCAGTCAGAAATCAAAATGGGATACAGACATTTGAGACAAAAGTTAAGATACTGTTTGGGACATTAGTGTCCTATATTGGAGTGCATGGTTTCGTGTCTTGACTCCGATTCTGATTCCAGCTACCTGCTAGAAAGTGGTCTTCTCCACCTCTAACTTCTTAATCATCATTTTTTCTATCACTTTAGAAACTCAATTGTCTCAAGTGTTGAGGCCTTTATCTTTAGTACTTTGTATTGCTTTTCTCCCCTACTGATAGTCTTGAAAAATCCCAGTATTTTAAAAAGTAATTATTCTTTTTTTCTATCTATATTTAAGAAGTTATGTGAAGATCTAAGGCATTTATCTGAATAATATGAAGACAAAATCTATAGTAAATGAGTTTGGGCTATTCTTTCAAGACAATTATCTCACCTCCCTCCAATTGTATTTGAATATACAGATAAAATTTTTAAGAGTGCTTCTCCTTCCAGTCCTTCTATTATCAGTAGGAAGTTACTAATTGATTAACTATGTTTTATGCTAAGAAAGTAAATTTCCCAATTCCCTTTTCTTCTTTGTCTGATTCTGTCACTTTCTCTGCTAAATACTTTGATTTCTTGGTGAAAATAGTTAATAAGCATACCAAGCTGTACGAATCTGTTATTTTTGTTAACTCTAAATGCTGTGGATTGCTTTCTCTCAGACAATTTTGTTTTGGCCTGAGAATTCTTTCATTATGTTGCTTAGCCCTATCAATTTCTGGAGTAACATAAAATATTACTTCCATCTAAAAATAATTTTCCAAATATTTCTACTGTAGCAAAATAAAACTCATAAAATGGGTATATATCAAAAACAGATGTTTCAAGGTCATTTTCCTATGCTCCCTGATATTTTGATGATCAAAAGTCTCAGATATCCATTGTGTTCCAAACCTTGGCTGTCTGTGAGAAGCTCTGTCAATACATTCATTATTTCATGACTTTTTCTTTCTTATGTGCCTAATTTACTTTTTCTTATTACTTCCAATTTTAGGTACAGTCTTGCATTGAAGCATTGAGTATTTAGGATGGTATACTGATATTATCTAGGAAAGGCTAACATGGAAAACAATGAATAACAACAATGTATATTAGCTTCACCATACGTCACTATCCAGAGCCCAGGGCTCTTGGGATGAAGTTTCTCATTCCCTGTTCCTGTGTAGGTCAAAGCCATAGGATTGGGAATCATGTCAGGTCTTTCTCCATGTGTCAATCAATGACTTTATCTGAAAAGGTTGCTGTTTTCAAAAACACAAGACGTCCCTGAATGTAGTCAGAGGATTAAAGGTCTCCAAATCAAGAAGTATTCACCAGGACAATTACCACCTTCCCGGCAGAATTCCAGATAATGTGACTCAGTTCTGCAGAACTCCCTAGCAAATGTGGTAATGACAGTGATCTCTACAATGCCTAAGGATCACATGGAGACCCTTTTCCCCATGACTAAAATAGACAATCTATACAGAAGTAACATGCAGATGTATAAGGCACTGATAAAATCCTTAAAAAATTTGGGCGATACAAAATTGGAATTTAGATCATAATATGAGTTTTTGTATTGCTTCTTCCAAAACAAGCTATAATTCACTAATATCATTCCAATCCATTTCTTGTCTTCTTTTTCCCTTTATTTTTCACCATTTATAAAAGAAAGTTTTGGGGCCTGCTGCTGTGGCGCAGCAGGTTAACACCCTGGCCTGAAGCACCAGCATCCCATATGGACGCCGGTTAGAGTCCTAGCTGCTCCACTTCCCATCCAGCTCTCTGCTGTGGCCTGGGAAAGCAGAAGATGGCCCAAGTCCTTGGGCCCCTGCACCCACGTGGGAGAACCAGAAGAAACTCCTGGCTTCTGCCTTTGGATCGGCACAACTCCGGCCTTTGCAGCCATCTAGGGAGTGAACCAGCGGATAGAAGACTTCTTTCTCTCTGCCTCTCCTCTTTCTGTGTAATTCTGACTTTCAAATAAAAAAATAAATAAATTTTTTTTAAAAAAGAAAGTTTTACAATATTGTTTTGAATGCTGAATTTTAGTACGCTCATATAACTTAATGACATGCTAACATTTTGCTATTTATGTATATCAATCAGTAAGGAAAATCTGACATTATCACAGGAACTTCCAGTTGGAACATATTTTCATTTGAAATCTTTATTGAATGTATTTCATTTTCTGTTGCAACTAAAAACAAAGACATAAACCAAGACATTGGATTACAACAAACATGTTTTGAGAAGAAGAGTACAGTTTCAGGCTCTTTTAAATGATTTTACCGAAATTAGCCAGAAAGCATATGTACCACAGATGAAGAATAAATGTTGACTAATTTGTCTCGCAAGAAAATAAACTTTTTCTAATCATAATTGATAGCTTTGTTTACCTTATTATTGTGAAAGCTAATTATTTGTCTGAGTAAGCGTTTCTTGCCCTATTAAGCTATTATTGAATGAAAATACAATTTAAATTTTACGTGTACTTTTGGTTTACAAGCTTTATAACTTCCTTTAGAGAATCAAATCTTTGAGATTTTAGTGAAAAATAGCCCTTAAAAACTGAAAAAAAAAATCTTAAGTTTTAAATCACAGCCAGCAGAAACTACAACAAGCACGAAGAAGATCAAAATTCAAGTCACTTGGATGTAATGACTCAATTATGTGACTGCGACAGCAAGTTACGAGTCTTGTCATTTAAATGACACTATTTGAAGGGAATCAAGAAAATAATTCCTTCTGATTTTATTACCATATGGTTTGCAAACTCTTTTCAGTAATTAAAAACAGCCCCTGTTCCATCATTCCTAGACCATTCATGTGTCAAATCTCCTCAGTATTCAGCATTCAAGACCAGGAACTTAAAAAAAAAAAAAAAAAAAAAAAAAAAAAAAAAAAGGAGGCTTGAGAAATAAGAAAAAAGAAGCAAATGGAATCAAATATCTCAAATCCATATCTTCCAGTTCCCCTCACTAAGTCCTATTTATACATTGGAAATAAACGTGATGCAAGACATTCAAAGCTAATAGCTTCTGTTAAACAATGACTCAGCTATGTGATTCCCCAAGTTTCCTATTCTGGGGAGAAATGGTATAAAAGGGCTACCTCCAAAGAGAATGGATCTTTGTCAACTACAGTTTCTTAATCTGTAAATATGTGCTGCAGCAATACTACCTATTTACAGCACCATTGTGATGACCAAACTAAGCAACAGTATTTATGTAAGTCTCTTGTAATCTATAATGGTATTAATAACTGTTTCATAATGTAATAAATGTCTTGAGGCTTTTCAGGAAAGGTGACTATGGTGTATTGAATTTAACAAATATCTTAAAATTCTGATTTTAAGAGATAAATGAACTGGTGAGCTGGTTTTAATTTGTGTAATATGACAAGCAAATGAAACAGGTAATATTTATAGATACAGATTATTTTGTTGTTACTAACAACATAGTACATAAAGATACATTGATGCTTTTGGGTTACTTTGGCAGTTGCTGGTCTTAATAAGGTTTCTTGAAGAATGAGAATCCTCAGCCAAGAATCACATAAAGAAATCTTATTTTTAACAGTGCATTTGCTCATTTTATCTTCATTCTTCCAATACATACTCTTTACTTACAACATTTATGATTGCATTTAAAAATATGTTATCCTTAATAGATAAAAGGTGTTTAAAGATGTGATAAGGCATATTATTTTGATAATCCCTCAAAGTTGCTTATTTGCTATTACTGCCTATAAATAAAAGAGAAAGGTTTATGATAAGATTGAATACTATAGTAATACAGTGGGGTTGTATTAGTTCAATGAACAATTTGAAAACTGGTTATTATTTATTCATTATTACGTTTTTGTTAGAAAATCATAATTCTAGTATATTAAATAATGCTCTTAACAATATATTAAAGGGGGCCGGCGTCGCGGCTCACTAGGCTAATCCTCCACCTTGCGGCGCCGGCACACCGGGTTCTAGTCCCGGTCGGGGTGCCGGATTCTGTCCCGGTTGCCCCTCTTCCAGGCCAGCTCTCTGCTGTGGCCAGGGAGTGCAGTGGAGGATGGCCCAAGTCCTTGGGCCCTGCACCCCATGGGAGACCAGGATAAGTACCTGGCTCCTGCCATTGGATCAGCGCGGTGCGCCAGCCGTGGCGGCCATTGGAGGGTGAACCAATGGCAAAAGGAAGACCTTTCTCTCTGTCTCTCTCTCTCTCACTGTACACTCTGCCTGTCAAAAAAAAAAAAAAAAAAAAAAAAAAAAAAACAAAAAAAAAAACAATATATTAAAGGGATCATCTACCATGATGTTGTGGTTTTTATCTGAGGGATAAAATTATATTTCAATACATGTGTACCAGTAAATGTGATTAAGAGAAGGTGGGACAAATGTTATATGATCATTTCAATAGATTCTGAAAAGGCATTTGAGCGGCTACCAGTGGGGCACAGTGGACTAAGCTGCAGCCTGTAATGCCAACAACCCATATTGAAATGCTGGTTGGAGTAACAAAGTGTTTTGAGCATCCCCAAAAATTGCAGCCATGACATTGTTCTTGATTGATCTGCTTTTGCTTTCACTGAACCAAATCCATCTCTTGGTGGTCATTGCTTTTGTTATCTATTTTTCTTCCTTATCATATGGGTAAAGTTGTGTTTCATCTCTTATTACAGTTTTCCAAAGAAATACTTCATAATCATGATTGCATTTGTTGAAAATTTCTTTGGAAAAATCTACTATTCACTGTAGCTGATCACTCTTGACATCCATAGAGCAAAGTTGGCTTAGCTCTTCATTTCTTAGAAATGTGTGAGCTGTTCTTCAATAGTTGAGACAAAGGCTGTTCAAAGTCATCGCATCTCAAAGTGTCAATTTTACTTCTATAAATTATCAATTTAGCTACTCTGTTAGTTACCACAGATCACAGAAAACATGATATTTGACTTTTGGAGACTGGTTTATTTCCTATTGCATTTGGGATTTCTTTTTTACTGCTGTGTAGTATTCCACAGTGTACATATCCCATAATTTCTTTATCCAGTTTTCAGTTGATGGATTTCTGGGTTGATTCTACATCTTAGTTATTGTGAATGGAGCTTCGATAAACATGGGGGTAAAGATAACTCTTTCATAGGCTGATTTCATTTCCTTTGGGTAAATTCCCATGAGTGGGATAGCTGGGTCATATGGTACATCTATAATCAGATTTCTAAGGTATCTATCTCCATACTGTCTTCCATAGTGGTTATGCCACTTCACATTCTCACTAACAGTTGATTAGGGTACCTTTTTCCCCATATCCTCAAACAATTTTTGTTCATACTATTTGTTGAACTCTTTTCTTAGTCTAGAGTTAATTTTATGTGTGTATATATATATAATTTATGTATATATATAATTTCATGTGTATAAAGTTAATTAAAAATATATCTTAATAAAAAAGTAAGAATAGGAGTAGGAGAGGAAGAAAGAAGAAGGTTGGGAGTGTGGGTGGGAGGGGGGTGGTGGGAAGATTCCCTATGTTCCTAAATTTGTATTTATGTAATGCATGAAGTCTGTATACTTAAATAAAAGGTTTCCAGTTAAAAAAAATAAAAGAATTTTAAACAGGTAAAATGTTTTATGACTAAAAGTTTTAGGTTAAAAAAATTGTGTGAGCTGAACCGATTGAAATGTCTGTGGTATTGGCTATCAGTCATTTCTGCTGTTAATTTTCAGTTTTCCAGGTCTTCAAAGAAGGAGGTACCTTTCTCTGAAGGGAGGAGAGAACCTCCACTTTCACTATGACCTTGTCTAAACAAGATAAGAGTCGGAGAACTCAGAGGGCTTCCATTGCCTTGGAAACTCATGACTGGAGCATAGGGAGATTACTGATGCCATAGACAGGAGTGTCAATTGGTAAAGTCAACAACAGGAGTCACTGTGCACTTACTCCTCATGTAGGATCTCTGTCCTTAATGTGTGTACATTGAGATTTAATGCTATAACGAGTACTCAAACAGTATATTTCACTTTGTGTTTCTATGGGGGTGCAGACTGTTGAAATCTTTACTTAATGCATACTAAACTTATCTTCTGTAAAAAAAAAAAAAAAAAGCAAAAAAGAAATTATCAATTCCCAACTTGACTCTCACTGGGATTAAACATGACAATAGGTCTGATCTGATTTCATCATCATTTAAAAAAATCATCTATTATTTTTCACTTTATGTTTCAGTGTGGGAGCAAACTGTTGAAATCCTTACTTAATGTATACTAAACTGATCTTCTGTATATTAAGATCATCGAAAATGAATCTTGATGTGAATGGAAGGGGAGAGGGAGTGGGAAAGGGGAGGGTTGTGGGTGGGAGGGACAGTATGGGGGGGAAGCCATTGTAATCCATAAGTCGTACTTTGGAAATTTATATTCATTAAATAAAAGTTAAAAAAATCCATAAAAAATTTTCAGTTCTCTTCAATTAGGAAACGTACAAGATTCATATTTTCCTTGCAAACTGATATGAATGGCCTGCCACTGTAGGCTTCGTTGTCAATATCATCTTATCCTGTCGCTCCCCCTCTTCGTGGAGGAACGACACAGGACCCTGCGCTGTTCTTTCGTCTGCTCGGCCCTCCCCGGGTTTGCTGCTGGTTCTTCCCGGGTTGGCTACTATCCCTTCCACCTCCGTGGAAGGGCAGTTCCCCCTGGCCGCATTCCCCACTTCCGCAGGGGAACGGCACACCGCCGGCCGGCTTTCTCGGGGGCTGCACGGGTTCCCTTAGATGTTCCCCATAGATGTTCCTGGTGCATGCCGTCTCTCTCCTCCTTTATAGTCCTCCTCCGCCAATCCTAACTCGGCTGCCCACACGCCGAGTACGCTGCTCTCCTCCAATCAATAGCAAGTCCTACACTTTATTAGTTGAACTGGAGGCAGCTGTGCGGAAGCTGTTTACTTCTCTCCCAGCGCCGTATTGTGGGAGAGCAGATGCATAGAATAAGTCTTAATTCCAGCAACTCAGTCTAGTCCGGTTGCTCCCCACAGATCCCCCTTTCTTTTTATTTTTTGGCGTTGATACGCGCCTGTCTTCGGTGTCCCGCGGCACACACTCTGCTCTATTTGCTAGAGTTGCCACAGGCTCTTATAAGTCCTATCAATCAGGCAAACCGAATCCGGGTCCTCTCTTCGCCATGTTGTGAGGAGGTTTTTAGGCGCTGATGCGTGCCTGTGTTCGGTGCCCTGCAGCGCATGCTCTGGTCGAGCCTGCAGGGGCTTACAAGCCCTATCAGGCAAACCGAATCCAAGCCTTCTCATTGCCTTTTTGTGGGGAGGCCTTACTGATGTTAATTCGTGCCTGTCTTCGGTGACCTGCGGCGCATAAGCTGCTAGCCGCCGCAGGTGCTCATCGTGCTCATCGCCCCACTTAATCAGGCAGACCGAATCCAAGCTCTCACATTGCAGTGTTGTAGGGAGGTCTTTCTATTTCTCTATTTCTCTATCTCTGGGCATTCCTATTTCTCCCATTTTACTTCTATCTTCCAGCATTCCTATTTCTCTCACTTTGCTTCTAAACTTCTATTTCTCTTATCCCTGCGGCTTCCCGCTCTCATTCTTATCCCCGCGGCTTCCCGGCTGCGCCCGCCCCGAGGCTGCTTCTCGGCAGCTTTCCGGCTGAGCCGCTTCAGCCCGCGCCTCTCTCATCTGCGCAGCTTCCCGGCTTTGCGCGGCTTGGCTTCGCGCGCTCCGCGGTCTCCACGCCCTTCGCGTCTGCACCACGGCCTACGCCAGCCCCGTTCCCTATCTTATTCACGCCCCGTGCTCTCTCTGCACGCGGCGGCTTCCGCGAGTAACACAGCGTAGCTTACGTGTCCGCCACTAGCATTCAATCTAAGTTCCCCGGGCTAGCCTGGCGAATTCAACCCAGCGTACGTCTCCGCCCCACGGTTTGGCTTCCTGTCCTTTGCTCCCCGGGCTAATCAGACGGATCCCAATCTGGCTTACGTTTCAGCTTCTGGTTTCAACTTTTCGCCCCCCATTCCCGGGCTAACTTGAGAATCCCAAAGTGGCTTTCGTATCCGCCTCGGCCTGCCCCCCGCGGCTGCAATTTCCCTAACACTTTTCTCTACCCGGTATGTTTCCCCAAGCTTTCCTCCAACAATATTCCTCCCTCATTTCTCCTGGCCTCTCCCCACAGTCCGTGTCCGAGTCTGTTTGTTCTAGCTTTCACTTTCGCTTTCGACCTTAGAGATTTCTCCCAGCTTCCCCCCGTAGTCCGTATCTGAGTCTATGCCTAGGCTTTCAATAGCTACCTCCGGCACCTCTTTTGTCCGGCTTTTCCCTAGGTTGTTTGCTAGTCTCTCTCTCAGGTATTTTCCGCTTCTTCCCGTTTCTTCTCTCCTAAGTTTGCTAATCCATCCTAGGTTTCCTATCAGAGCTAGGTTTCCTATCCGAGTCACGGCACCATTATGTCGCTCCCCCTCTTCGTGGAGGAACGACACAGGACCCTGCGCTGTTCTTTCGTCTGCTCGGCCCTCCCCGGGTTTGCTGCTGGTTCTTCCCGGGTTGGCTACTATCCCTTCCACCTCCGTGGAAGGGCAGTTCCCCCTGGCCGCATTCCCCACTTCCGCAGGGGAACGGCACACCGCCGGCCGGCTTTCTCGGGGGCTGCACGGGTTCCCTTAGATGTTCCCCATAGATGTTCCTGGTGCATGCCGTCTCTCTCCTCCTTTATAGTCCTCCTCCGCCAATCCTAACTCGGCTGCCCACACGCCGAGTACGCTGCTCTCCTCCAATCAATAGCAAGTCCTACACTTTATTAGTTGAACTGGAGGCAGCTGTGCGGAAGCTGTTTACTTCTCTCCCAGCGCCATATTGTGGGAGAGCAGATGCATAGAATAAGTCTTAATTCCAGCAACTCAGTCTAGTCCAGTTGCTCCCCACATTATCCCTTCCTAAAATGACTTACCCATTTGTAAATGGGTGCTCTCTTTGGGGACGCTGTTCCTATTAATACTTTGAAGCATCAATAGCTTAACCATTCTTCCACCCAAACTTCACCATAAACTTGATTTTTTATTCTTTTATCAAGTTTATAAGAACAAACATCATTTTCCTCTGACAGGAGCTCTTTTCAAGCTGATGTCTTACCTCTCTTAGTGCCTTAAACTAAATTGTGTTCAGACATGTCATAAAAAATTGATAAGTGTTTTATTTGGTACAAAAATTTGTGAGAACCACGAATAGTATTTTTACTACATATTATCCATGAACTATTCAAACACTATTCCTATGAACAAAGGAATTGAAAACAGTATGTCAAATAGATATCTGCACTCTGATGTTTATGGTAGCATTATTTATCACAGCCAAATAGATAACGAAAACATGGTATATATACACAATGATACAATGGCATACTACTCAGCCTTTATAAAGGGGGAATTTCTACCATTTGTGTCAATGTGGATGAACCTGGAAGATATTAGGCTAAGTAAAATAAGCTAAGCACAGGAATACAAATACTACATGATCTTCTCTGTATGTGGGATCTAAAACGCAGAACAATTAGAAGTAGAGCATAGAATACCGATTGCTAGAGGCTGGCCACTGGGGTGTTGAGGTTTGGGAGTGGGGTGATGTGTAAAGCATACATGCAAGGAATAAGTTCTTGAGATCTATTGCATAGCACACAAACCATAGGAAATAATAATGTATTATACATTGCAAAATACATGGTAAGTGAATTTTAAACATTCTCTCCACATCAAAAGATGTTTGTGAAATAGTAAATGTTAAATAGACTACCATAATCATTTCACAGATTATACAAATAGAATATCGTATTATAATCCATAAAATACACCTAGAACAGGCATTGTTTTTGTTGTTATCTTTTAATTTCTGCACATTCATAATTTTTTCACATGAATGAAGAAGCACAATGGAGACTAATGGTGTTTTAATAATTTATTGTCTTTTTCCTCTCTTCAGGATAGCTCTGAATATAAAAATGTTCAACACAGAGTAATTAGAGTGAGGGGTGTGTGTTGCTTTCTTAATCAATCACAGTATATTGGTGCTATTTCCAAGAAAAAGAGGAAGTACTGCTTTTAGAGCTCGTCATGGTGAACCCAGTGACCACTGCCCTTGCAATTAGCAGCAGCCTGCTTAGGAAAGGAACTGGTGCTCACAATGCCCTGTTAAATCCATTGTAGCTGAAGGCTGATTATTTGAATACGTTTATTCAATTCTGCTTTTCTCAACAACACAACTATAACACACACACACACGCTAACTTGAATCACAAAAACATTTAAATTTAGTTTACTTACACATAAATTTATCTAGAAACACTGAAGTTCTAATTATTTTCTAGGCATTTCACCTCCCAAATTCTTACCTTGCATAACAAAAAAAGAAATATTTTTGTGATTTTTTTTAGTATTAATGCTTTCATTTTTTAATTACTATAGAATTGTAAAATTTAGTTGCTTTAACTAAGGAGACACATTGGAGGTTAAAAATAGAAAGCTTGAAGCATAACAGGTGAAGCTCCTGACCCAGGTGGCTTGTTCCTGGACTGCTCTCTGCTTGCTATGGCCCCAACTTAGCTTCTAAACTTTTCTTTCTCCCCTGCATAAAGCCCGCACTCTCCTGTACATTTCTCTTACTGAATAAGAAGCTTAAAAGCTTTAAAAAAAAAACTTAAAACAAAAATAGGAGAGGAATTTAGAGATCTGACATCAGCGAGAATGATGATAGACCCAGTGATGATCACTGTTGGCCATGACATAAAGTTTTATTATTTAGGAGGCTATTCCCCAGGCTGAACTACACCTCATGAAATTACACTGAAAATAAAAAGAGAAACTGGACTTAGTGTCAACGGAGAATCAAAACTTTCTTCTCCAACCTCCATTGTTCAAAGTACTTTAAAGACAAAAAAAAAATCTTGATCAATAATGGAGTACAGCCTGGTTTCTCACCTTCAGAGACCAATGGACTTATTTTTAGTCCTGAAGAAGGTCACGAGATTTAGTGAGCAAAAAATCAAGCAGCAAGTCAATAAAATCATTATTTTGTAGTCTTTGTACCAGAATGACACTACTTAGTGGGGATTTTACTGCCCTTATGTATGGGAAGATGTTAAATAAGACGACTGATAAAACTGCCATGGTAAACAACTTGTTCCGGGGAAGAATTGGAAAAGGTTCTGACAAGCCAGAAGTTTGATGAGAGAGTGCATACCTGCCACCAAACAGAAGCTATCACTGGATTCACTTGGAGCATGTGTGGACAAAACGGCAAGTGCTCCTTATGGAACTTAAGAACAAAGCTTCCAAACTCATGAGAAATGACCTAAAATAATTTGAATCATTAAGAAAATAAGTGAAACTAAACTAAAGCCAAACTAACCTTTTTTTTTTGTCTAAGCAGTCTTCAAAAAGGTCACAGAAAGATGTGTATTATGAAAAACTTAAGCATGGATTTCAAAATGTTTAGCCCCAAAATAAATTTATCTTTTAATTCCATTTCTTAATAACTTTTTGAAGCAGCTATGTAATACATAATAGTACCACCAGTCATTTTCATCTTTATTACATAGGGACTTTATTGCTGATGAGATAAATGGCTTGTGCTCTCACTTAAACAAAAAAACTTAGATGGGAATATTTGACATTTCTCAGGTAATCGTCTTGTTCAGAGGTATCTAGTCCATCTTCCGATATATACTCTCCTGTTTGACCCTATTCCAGGTCCCATCTCGTCACACAAAATGGTCATTTAAACTAGAGTCCCCAACAAAATTAATTCTTTTCTTAGGAGAAATAGCAGATGTCATTTTATGAACAATTTTTAAATTTTTGTTTATTTGTTTAAGAGGCAGAGATAGAAAAAAAAGAGATAAGCAGAGAAGGAAAGCGTCCATCCTCTGGTTCTCTATCCAAATGCTTAAAAGCATTGTTAAAACACCTGGGGCTGGGCCAGTGCTGAAGACAGGAGCTGGGAACACTATCCGGGTCTCCTGCATGGGTAGCAGGAAACCAATTACCTCAGTCCTCACCACTGCTTGCCAGAATGTGCATTAATAGGATGCTGTAGTCAAGAACCAGAACAGGAATCAAACCTGAATACTCTGTTGTGGGATATGGGCATCTTAAAATTTAGGCTAAAGACTCATTCCCTTGGATTTTAAAAACACATTTTTAAGAAATAAGTTTTGTACAATAATCTATTAAGTCTTTTAAACTTCACCTGAAAAGTTTTGTTTTTTACAAATATCTTTTATATTTACATAAATGATAAAAATCTAAGCAGAGGCTTAGAGATAATTTGTAGAAATTTCACAAACTCTTTGTAATTACCAGGTGGGATGCAACGAACAGGATGACATGCTTTTTACATCAATTTCTGTGAAGGCAATCATTAAGAGGTGTTAAAAACCAAAGCGTAGGAAGAAAACATCATTTAAAAAAAAAAAAAAACATTTGATAGCAGACAAACCACTCTGGGACATAACAAGTAAGTGATAATTTATCATCAACCTCATTAACAACAAATGTTCACCAAGATCATGGATGGTGTCCAAATGCTTTATACAACGTTCTTTCCATTTCTTGACAATTTAAATCATCTGAGGACCCTATAGAGGGGGAGAGATTTATAAATATCTTAGACTCTGTGATATTATTGATTCAGAGATTTATAACACTTAGCACTCTAAGTAGGCCACAACTATTTCTGGTATATCCAGCAGGATGCACATTTCTTAACAATGAAAAAAGTTTCCTAAAGTTACCATTTAAATAATAACTTTAGTTGATGTCTGTATGTTGTTCATATTCAACAATTTGGGAAAATTTATTTTAACTCATCTTGGTTTATCTTACTTTATATTGTTTTGCCACTTCAAAAGAACTATATGAATACTAAGGTGCGTTACATAACTCAAGTTTGTAAAATCATATTTCCAATGTAATAATAAAATCAGAGCAACTCTTTAAAAGTGTATTGATAGTTGTTGGAGCTTTAATAATTACTCTTATAAAAATATAGTATTTTCACATAATTTTTATTTATTGGTATGATATCTTATATACTGTAAAATAAGTAAAATCATGCCTAGTACTATGCTTGGCTAATGATAGAAAGCTATTAGCATTTAAGTCCCAGAGTTGAATAGTTCTTTTGAAGTGGTAGTCTTAGATCAAAACTGGGAAATAGTGCAAAGGAAACTGAATTAGAGGATTTGTTAAACCTAAATTAATCATAGTTTTATCTAATATGTTCACCAATTTGTAGAACCTGACCATTTACATTGACTTCAAAAACTGGCTGGATAATGTTGAAGAAGAAGTATCAATACATTGGGAGTTAGAAAGTCTCAGTTCTAATTCTTGAGTCTGCTAATATGAGCAGTAGTAGCTTAATTGGAAAATTCCATGATTTCTATGACTTTTAATATCTCATCCAGAAAAATCAAAGTTTAAATTGCATTATTGTTATGCATATGGAGAGGATTCTCTTAAAAAAAGAAAGGTATAAGTGTCATCAGTGTCTTTAAGCGTTATCAGTAATTTGGACTTTTTGCCTCCTACATCTTATCATAAATTTTGTTTTGCTTTCTGCAGCTTTGTTGATGAATTCCCATATCAGCCCTACTTAGACTTGAACTTGTATCTTCATGCAGGATGATATCTTTTCTTCCAAGTTTTGCATAAGCAAAAGACTAAACATTATCATCTAATATCACAACTCTCAAGTCTTCCATCTTCATGTATGTGTGGTATGTTCCTGGTCTACCTATAACCAGCTCACCTCAGCTCCAGTAGGTCCAGACAAAATGTAACCAATAATTCTCCTTCTTGTTCTATTTTTATTTTTTTCTTCTCCATGATAGGGTGAGGGCTGCTATAGCCACAGAGTATTTAATGCACATGAGACTAAAGATTTTAAAATAAAAGCTTAACTGTCCTCAGAGAAAATTTAGCTATAAATCAGCCAAAACTTACAATTTTTCAGGACTCTAGTGGTCAATATAGAGTAGCGAAGAATATTTCAGTTTTATTCACAGAAAGTACTTATTTTGTTTCACTTGGGTTTTGCAAATGCCTACACCAACAGATAGTCCACATGGATAGGACATTACATATCACACAAACACAAGCTCACATTGAAATGAAATCAAGCAATGTTATTAGTCATGTTGGATCTTGACCCTCCAAAGAAATATGGTGCTATTTCTTAATGATAGGCACTCTATCAAAATGTGAAGACACACACATGAAAAATGTTTAACATCACTAGCTCTCAGATACATAAAAATCAAAACCACAATAGGCTACTTCACACATAGCAAGAAGCCTATAAGAAAAAAAGATGATGTTGAAGATGCACAGAAAATGATATCATGCACTTGGAAAACACTCTATAAGTTCCTTAGAAGATTAAACAGAATTATTTTGTAACTCATCAATTTTAAAACTAGAGAAATGAAATCATGTGTCCACAGAAAAATGTATGTATGTATGTGTGCTGATAACAATTTTTTCATAAAAGTCAGAAGGCAGAAGCAACCCAAATTTACAAAAGCAAGATCAATAAGACATGATAAATCCATACAATGTAATATTTTTGGCAATAAATGAAATTAAGTATTGATACATAACACAACACGAGCAAGCTTTACAAACATTGTGCTAAGTCAAAAGACATCAGTCTTCCAAACATATGTATTAGAAGGTTCTGTCTATTTGACATGTGCAAAATAGGCAAATCTAATGAGAAAGTTGATTAGTGGTATGGATTTGCAGTGAGGTGGGTTAGGGAGTAATGGAGAGTGATTTCTAATAAATACAGAGTTTCTTCTAATGGTAATGCAAATGTTTTTTTGTTTTTTTTTTTTGTTTTTTTTTTTTTGACAGGCAGAGTGGACAGTGAGAGAGAGAGACAGAGAGAAAGGTCTTCCTTTGCCGTTGGTTCACCCTCCAATGGCCGCCACGGCCGGCGCGCTGCGGCCGGCGCACCGCGTTGATCCGATGGCAGGAGCCAGGAGCCAGGTGCTTTTCCTGGTCTCCCATGGGGTGCAGGGCCCAAGCACCTGGGCCATCCTCCACTGCACTCCCTGGCCACAGCAGAGGGCTGGCCTGGAAGAGGGGCAACCGGGACAGAATCCGGCGCCCCGACCGGGACTAGAACCCGGTGTGCCGGCGCCGCAAGGCGGAGGATTAGCCTAGTGAGCCGCGGGGCCGGCCAATAATGCAAATGTTTTGAATTTATTTGTGCTAGTAGCTGCAGAACAATGTGACTGTTCTAAAATCCATTGAGTTACACACTTGAAATGGTTGAACTGTATGGTAAGTGATTATGTCTTAATAAAATTTTTATATATTTAAAAATAAAGGGGCCGGCGCCGCGGCTCACTAGGCTAATCCTCCACCTTGCTGCACCGGCACACCGGGTTCTAGTCCCGGTTGGGGCGCCGGATTCTGTCCCGGTTGCTCCTCTTCCAGGCCTTCTCTCTGCTGTGGCCCGGGAGTGCAGTGGAGGATGGCCCAAGTGCTTGGGCCCTGTACCCCATGGGAGACCAGGAGAAGCACCTGGCTCCTGGCTTGGGATCAGCGCGGTGCGCCGGCCACAGCGCGCTGGCCGCGGCGGCCATTGGAGGGTGAACCAATGGCAAAGGAAGACCTTTCTCTCTGTCTCTCTCTCTCACTGTCCACTCTGCCTGTCAAAACATAAAAATAAAAAATAAAAAAAAATAAAGGAAAAAACAAATGAAAAGAAAAGTAAAAAACTGCAAAACACACAGTTGGCAATTACCTCATTGCCTCTCTTGGATCTGGAAATACCAAAAACATTTTCACCACATTTTCATTTTCAGGGCTTCTATGAAATAAATCTTTATTCCTCGCAAACTCCACAAAGATTAAAGGAAGTAAAATGATGCTATGCTCAATTATTGTACTGCAGAAAAGGCAGGACTCACTGAAGCCTGATAGTGAAGAGCAAAATGACCAAATATGCGATTTCTTTAGAGTTTCAAACAATGAAAATGAGTGACCACTTATTTCCCATACACAAGGTTGTCAATTTAAGCACAACAAAAAACTGTAATGTTGGAGCTGCTTTGTTAGAAAATATAAATAGAAAATTTGAAACTGGTGCTTTAGAAAATTTTCAGGAAGATGCATATAGTGAAACTATGCTTCCCAAGATTGGCTAATGAGCAATCAGTAAATAGGATATTCGCCAGAGAAGTTGTTCACCCCTAATGTTTGTGTAGTTTTCCAAAATACCTCAGCATATCTGATTTAAGCTCAATCATGGCCTTTCATACTTGGAAAAACCTACTGCAAAATTTAGGTTGAAATACAAGCTAAGATTGGTATTTTTAGAATCTAAATACAGCTGCCATAAACTTGTATACTTTGCTGTGTACTATATAATAAACAATAACATAGATATTTTATGATAGCTGAATTTTTCCTTTTGTACATTTTTATAGTATTGGAACACTGATATTTATGCTATACAAGTCAATTTTCCTATGCTGAGAATATATTATGCGTTACAAGACCATCACCAGAAAACTAATGGAAATTGATCAAGAATATTTGCAAAACACTTTAAAATATCCTAGCATTTGGCACAAAAAATCTACATCATAATAGTTATAATAATATAAAATAATACATCTTAGGCTGAAGATCTATCTCTCTCTCTATATATATATATATATAGCAGTGCCTTTTAACATGTGTTAATTTGAGATATTATTAAAATGATAAAATGATTTGCTGAGAATAGCTGAGTTCAAGCCACAAAAATATTGTTTGCAGTTTAGTAAATAACAGTTGGTACATAATTATAATCAACAATCCTCAATATTTCACAAATACATTTTGATGCTAATATATGATTTCTCCTTCATAGGGAACTGGCATGATTTCTCACTTGTGCATTTAAGGTCCCAAGTTCTATTCTGTTTTGATATATTCCTCTTCTCCAATATTCTACTGTTCTACTTCTCTCCCATACCCACTGGTGCATCACTATCTGCCTTTGATGGATTCTTCTTATATTGAAACTCATTAGTATTTGTAGGAAATCATTAGTCTCCCTAAATTGATTTCTGTGAAAGTTTACTTTTTCCAATAAGCTCTGTAAATGTTGGCTGCCACTTATACTTGCTATAGCCAAGAAAATAACAATGAAAGTTACAGTAATCTCTCTTTGGTGAAAAAATTCCCTTTCTAATTGGCATGTAGACTGATGATCAAGTCTCTGTTGCCCAGGATATGCTACCACCTGTACTAAGCAAAATGACTCAGAAGCTTTACTCTTTAAACACTTTGTTCTTTTCTTGGCAAAGTTTTACTAACAAGTTAAGAATCATCAGTAACCACTTATTCAGATGGTTTTAATGATCATTTTTATACAAAGTAAGTATAGAACACTAATTTTAAAAGAAAAGAATATAGGAAATAAATGTCTAAATGAATCTGATATCTAGAAAGTTTTGATTATTTTGCATTGATTAAAACAATTGAAACTGCTATTCTTAAAAGATATCAACAGTACATGGTGTATTACTGAAGTAATAAAAATAAAATATTACACATTTAGTGGATTAAAACAGCACACACTTGTTATCTCACAGATTTCCTGGACTCAGCACAGGTTTTGAAGAAGACTTTGTGATGGTCTTGGCCAGGCAACATTCTCACCTGGGGGTTGGGGAAGATTTGTCTGCTTCTAGGTCTGTTTAGATTGCTGGAAGAATTCACTTCTTTGCAGCTGTTAAGACTGAAATCTGGCTTTTTGCTGTACCCTCAAGTCCCATGGACTGTCCACAGTTTTTTGCCATGGGGGCTTCCCCAACATGGCTATTGAGCTCACCAAAGCAGCAAAGCAACAGTAAAATAAGTTGGCTGACAAGACAGGGTCTGATGTAACACAATGAATTACAGAAATGATATCATATTATCTTTGCTGCAGTCTATTGGGGAGGAGCAATTCACAGGTATCACCTACACACAATGGAATGGACAATGCAAGGACATAAAAACCAGGAGATGGGGCTCATAATGGCCACTCTACAGTACCTCTTTCACATATGACCTTTAAGCAGATAGAAAAGTGCCATTATATTAAATATTGTAATATATAATTGTGATTAAGAACATAGCAACCAAAAGTAGCTGGGTATTATATATTTATGGCTGTATTTTTTTAAATATGTTCCATGTAACCCTCATTTGTTGTATGGTATATGGAGATATCATCTTCCTTGCTCCTCTTGCACTCCTACTGCTCTTTTTACAGAGCCATTTCTCAAAATTGTTTTTATAGTTATTAACCTTGAAAAGTTGTAAATCCCCCTTAGACATGTGAAGGATTACTTACTACTCTCAGTGAAAGCAATGAAATCCCCAAAATGAGTGATCCTTAGATATGACACAAGCACATTGCAAAGCCCCTGGGGGATATGCAATTAGGAGAGCTGACATAAATAGGATATCTGGCACCGTGCTACTTACTGTGCCATAAATAATACAACACTGTCTTTCAGACCCAGAACCCCATGCTATCTACCAGCATGTAAATAAGCTAATTTGCTAGCTTATAAGTAGTGTAAGATCAAATTCCAAATCCTTCACAATTCTCATCACTATATGACCTTTTTAGATTGAAAGACTAATTTGAAATTTACCCTGGTTTAAAATAACTAAACGTCTAATAACTATTTTTTTCATATCCTTTCAGTCTCTTTTAAGATACTTAAAATTTCACTAGCAAAAGCTAAATTAGTGAACAACGCTCATAGTAACTTCTACGGTTTACTAATTTGATCTTTGCACTGAATTTGAAATTGACCATTGCTGTTATGGTAGCCATGAATATATTAAAGCTTCTGGGATTTAATGGCATTTCTTGTGAAAGCTTCAAGTTGAGAATAAAAGTAAGGGGAAGTTCTTCATACGCAGTTTTGATGAAACAGATTTTGTGACAGGTTATTTAGGGTGCTCCAGGAACCATGATGAAGACAGGCAGAAGCTTTCCCATATGTAAAATTTTAAGCTGTGGTAGCTTATCCATTTCATACTGTATGATATATGAATTTCTGTACATTCCCAGGGCACATTGCTTTCTCAACAGAGGCTGTGATGTCCAGGTATCTTTCACAACATTGATTCTCCCAACCTATGATTTAAAAGCAATCATTCAACACAACCATTGGGGCTAGAAAACAAATGCAAATGACATCTATTAACATATCAATAATCATAATAATAGCATCACAAGGATACCTACTCTATACACCAGAAACAAAGGTAAACATTTATATACATTATCTCATTTACTTTATAGGGATTATGTTAGGAAGGTATTAAATTAGGAAATTTTAGGTTTAACAAGGTAAAGTCAAACACCCAAGATAATTCAGCCAAGTAGTGACAAGTTCAAGGGTTGAACCCATATCTGTTTGATTCTGAGATCCATTGGTTACTTAACATTTTCTCTTGGAAATATTTTAGAATCTTAGAGCTATAGGTGCATCTTGTATAATATACCTATGTGTGTATGTGTACATTCATGACTTGTGGTGAACAGTTTCTTTGACAATGACTAGTATAAAACCATCTCTTAAGCAGTATTGCTTAATGGGGGTATTAATAATAGGAGACCTTCTGATAACTGAACTATATCCTTTAAGCAATAAATATTTTTCTCTATTTTTGAAAAACAGAAAGCCATTCTTTTAACCATTTATTTACTTGTAACTTACATAAGTCATAGTAAACATATTTTAACTATGTTGGTAGAGCCCTGGTTTTAGAAGTTATGGAGAGATGAATGAATATGATCATCTCTATGTAATAAAGTTAAGCAGGAATATAAAATACCATGCTAGCTCATTTTGACTTTGATTTTGATCATTTCTCTATTTTAAAAGAAAGATAAATGTTAGAAAACATCTGTGTTTCCCCCAGAGCTTTGAACTTGACTTTTGCAGAGTGTATTTTCAATTCATTGGTTACAACTTTCATCTCCTTTGTAATTTCTGTAAACTACAACCTATTCATTATGAGAAGTGAATGATACTTGAGCAGACAGAAATCAACTGACTATTTAAAGTTTTCCTTTAATATCTGACCTAAACTAGAATTCAAAGTAGAAGCAAAATTATGAGTACATCTGTTAATACAAGAATAATGAAAATTCTGTATGTCTTCAGTTGACTGGAACAATTTCATGGTGACATTTTCTGCCAAAGAACATTCTGTTTTGCAAATTTAAAATAATGATCACTCATTAGGGACAAAATGATCATTAGAGACTCACAGGTTTTATATGTATATGTCAGGTATATATGTCTATTAGTGTATACTTACACTGTTCCCCCTAAGACTCAGTTGACAGTGATATGCACAATATTATTTGTATATTCAATTAAATTTTTATTTAAAAAGAAAGAAAAAACTTTAATGGCAAGTATAAACAAATCAAAACCTTGTGAGAAGTTTCATTGCTTTACACTCTATACATGAATGATCTAGATAAATATGCTTTTAATAAAAATTAGCCTATTGTTAGGGAACTTAAACCATCACACATGTAAGAACTAATTTCTTAAGCTGAAGATAATTTGATTTTAAGAGACCTCAACATTTTCCAAAATTTTTTCTAGTATTCAAAATATTAGATTGCATACAGAAAGATATTGTTTTAAAATAAGTGAATTTTAAAAGCAAGAAATTTTAGCAGTAATATCATTATCATTAGAGGAAGCGTCAATGCAGTCTTCCTGACACTCAGAAGCAGTGTTCCTCCCAGAGATAGGCAGTGAAACAGCCCTCAAAGCCTGGGCTTGGACAGAGCTGCTCCTTCTTCAGAGGACATGGAACAAGATACTTAGAGTGTTTCCCTCAGGCCAGAAAGTTGTCATGAGAGCAGACATATCCAGCACTCTGCTAGCTCTGATGTGCCTCTGAGTATTCCAGGGCATTCACTTGATATTTGTTGGTAATACGCAGGATATGTTGCAGAGCACAAAACAGGGATTCCTTTGCTATAGTCTAGCAGTGGTGCTGCTCACAACAGCCTAATGAAGTCAGCACTACTGCTATCTGCATTTGAGCACATGAGGAAACTGGGACACAGATGAGGACAGTGAGGAACAGAATGGTTAAACCATTTACCAAGGATGGTCAGCTAGTATATAGTAGGGACAGATTCAACCCCATCATCAAGATGAATCCAGAACTCAGCATTTCACAACTATCATGGGTAGCACAATGAGCTTTTCAGGATTACTGATGACTAAATTGTATGTTGCTGCCTAGTCCCTCCTCAGGAAGCCCAGAGCTCTTCAATCTTCTACCCTTCTCTATGGTTAGAGAATTGATTGCTGCCCTCTTGTCTAAACTCCAGTAATACCTACTGTGAAATGCGCCTATGTTTATTGTTTAGTTTCTTCTCTACCCTCTCTTATCCTCTCTTCTCCCCTCACATCATGTGGTTATATTCCTTTTTAAAATAATGCATTGCAAGGAATTAAAACAGTTATCTTTTTGTCATTATTCTTGATGAAGACAAAGATTTTCCCTTAAAATTAAATCAAATAATTGCTGAATTATGGAAATGATAATATTACTTTGACTTTGTAAGTCTTTGTATTTTTCTGTCTTCCACATTTTGTGGAAAACATGAAGGTTTGAGTGTATAGCATGTGATTAAACTTTAAAGTCACTTTGGATTCCAGTGGAATTTTCCACATTGACAAAGCTGTTCTTTCATTTATTCAGGTCTCATTTCTGCTTACTATGAAGGAAGCACATATTGATTCTTATTGTCTTTGAAAACCGGATGGTGAGCAGAGTGTTACAGAATTTTCCCCTAAGTACATGAGTTTTGACTTAAGGGAACTTTTAAAGAACAACTTTCTCCCATTTTATTGATCAAGTATTACTGAGTTGTGTTTCCAGTGACATAGGCAGTGCTATGAAGTATATAGCAAGATAATGAAGCAACTTCTATGGCACCCCCCCACAGATAACCTAATTACTTTTTAGTTTAAGGGAATTTTTTTTTTTGACAGACAGAGTGGACAGTGAGAGAGAGAGAGAGAGAGAGAGAGAGAGAAAGGTCTTCCTTTTTCTTTCCATTGGTTCACCCCTCCAATGGTTGCTGTGGCCAGCGCACTGCTGCCGGCACATCACGCTGATCCGAATCCACGTGCTTCTCCTGGTCTCCCATGTGGGTGCAGGGCCCAAGCACTTGGGCCATCCTCCACTGCACTCGTGGGCCACAGCGGAGAGCTGGCCTGGAAAAGGAGCAACTGGGACAGAATCCGGCGCCCCAACCAGGACTAGAACCCGGGGTGCCGGCGCCACAGGCAGAGGATTAGCCTAGTGAGCCGTGGCGCTGGCCGGGGAATTTCTTAAAGTCCTGTTTGCAGATATCTCAGAATGAATGGTAACTAAAATCAACTGCTGTCAGTCAGTTCAAGGAAAACTTTAAATAGTACTTTTATGATTCTGCTACCATGATGAGCAAAGAACCTATTTTACCATGCAGATCCCTATGGGAAATTAGCTTTGTTTAAAATGTACCATAAATGGTAAATAAATTTGGCCACAGAATATAATTTTTATCTTTGAGTATGAGATAAACATCATTTCTTTAAGTATAACCAAGTATTCGTGGTAATAACAATTACTTCTTTTCTCTAAATTTTGTAGGAGAAATGGAGTCTATCAGAAGTATGTTTCCTTTCCTACATAACAATCTCAAAGGAGAGGGTTTGGTAGGGTGCTGATCCTACACTTATGCATAGATGCAATATGGAAGAAAACCCAACAGAAAACATATGCACTCCTGGTGTGGGTGCATATTTTGTATATTTATTTACTTGGTATCTTGTGATGGAGTTCCATCCTAACGAATTTAGCCATGGGAAAAGTGCCAACTGGGAGCCAGTGAAAAGTTGTTATGGCCCCAAAGAGGAATATTAAAGTCACATCCCTCATCAACCACATGTATAACAAGGGAGTTACTGAGCCCTTTCTGCCTAGCAACATGAATAGGATAATGCCGAAGTGAGGGAAGTAGACAAGCATTTGGCATTACTTTCTTTTATATTAAAAATCTGCTATATCCATAAAATAAGGGTGTATACATATAGACACGCACACACAGACACATACACACAGAGTTTTAAGGCCATTGTTTCTAAAAAACAAGTGCATGGGTTGGGAAGTAATTTAGATATGATGATTTGCTCCTTTCAAGTTTCTACAGTTAAAATCGAATTGAACAACTGTTGTCTCATCATTGGTACAGTGTTCTAGAGCCTATTGATCTATCCACATCCAGTGTCCACACAGTGCAGCAAATCTCAAAGGTTTCTATAGCTTCTTCTAAGAATCTTTAGCACCAATGATTTATTTATTCTTCAGTAAGCAACAAAAACATATGGTAAGGATCCCCAAATCAAGTGCTGGATTCCATTCATCTTGATTGAACAACACACAAATAGAGGATTTTATGTTCTCATTGACTGGCAATAGTAAAAGTAAATAGTAAAGACAGTAAATAGAAAAATAACAAAGATAAAATAGTGAGTGAATCCTGTGTCAAGTATCTTACATACTACAAAATCCCAACAAATATTGTGGGTATCACAAAATCTTAACCAAAATAAAGACTCCAAAGCTAGACTAACCAGAATTTAATTCCGGTTTCACCATATCATGATCTGAATGGCATTGAGCAAAATCTTTAACTCTTGGTGGCTCAATTTGTTCATTTGCAATATGCTGCTGTATAATAGCATTTATTGCAAGGGAGTTACATGAGGATTTCTAAGTTGATACTTATAAAATCCATAAAATAATACCTTGCCTACCATAATACACAAGACATAAAACAAACCCCACAGGGGCCCAATGATTTCCTTGTTTCTGATAAATAACATAAGTTGCAGAAAGTCTAATGAACTTTCCTCAGCTTCAGTTTGTGAGGGCCTGCACTGGTAGAAGCAATAGAAATGAAAAGATCCTGTCTGTAACAGACATTGCCAAGTCACTTATTAAGTTATACTCTAGAATTTAATTATAGCTTGAAATTGACTTAGGAGTAAAATACTGTATTCCTGCTTCAGAATGTAGTTTTGCTCAACAGAAAGGCTAACCATGAAAAGCTCCATCTCTTATTTTGGTTGAAGTAATATGACAAGCTTCTAACCATTTTCACAAACAGCTTTTAGAAACAAACATTTAAAAGCCTTAGATCCATTTAGGTCACTGTACCCACAACTTGAACATTTATCTGTTTTTCAAAGCATTCATTTTACAGAATGCAACACAGTTAAGGTAAATAACTATAAACATGAAGTTGTTTTAAAAGTCAGTGTGTTCTGCCCCGTGTCATTTGCTGGGGAAATGTTGTGTTAAGTTCCCCATGCCCCAACTCAGAATCTATGCAATCATATTTAAAGCAAATATTCTTAAGGCCAAAAGTTTCTATAAAGTTTATAAACAATTCAGACTTCATAGCAATATGTTCTGCAGTTTAGGAAGGAATAATTATCTTTTTAGAGAACCCTTTAGCAAACTGTATTGTAAGTCTACATATTTTATTTTGTTGACCTTGGTGTGTATGAGGCAAAGATGATGTATTGAAGAGTCTGCTTCTTTTCATTTGCTCCTTCTCGTTTTCAAGGTATAGTAGCATATTCAACAACTCCTAATAATGAGGCTTTTGTTGACGTCATGTAGGAGAAACAGGGCATTATGGCAACATCAAGAATAGTTCATGTTTTTAGAGAATCCAAAGCATTGCAAGGTTTTCTTTAGGCCCTTTTCCTTCATCTCATGGCCTTCATTGACCTTAAGCGCTCCCAAAATCCCTGATTTTATCTCATACTGGGGGAAGTACCTCATACTGGGGAGGAGTACCTGTGTAACTTTTGATGGATCTCTGTGTGGCATCAAAAAGAGGGGAGGAAAAACAAGTGGTGACTCACAATTAGTGTACTTGGGAACTTATTTTACAGAAATCCTGTAGGATTTTTTGATTTTGGAAAAACATGAATTTTTAAAAAATATTTATTTGCAAGTCAGAATTACATAGAAAAAGAGAGAGCGACAGAAAGAGATAAATCTTGCATTCACTGTTTCACTCCCTAAATGGTGCAATGACTGAGATGAGACCAGGCTGAAGCCTGGAGCCAGTACCTCCATCCATATCTCCCACATGGGTGGCAGGGTCCTAGGCATTTTTGACATCTTCTGCTACTCTTCCAGGCACATTAGCAGGAAGCTGAATCAGAAGTGGAGCAGCCAGGACTTGAAGGAACACCCATATGAGATGCCCACATTGCAGGCAGCAGCATATACCAATGTACCATGACACTAGCCCCTGGAAAACATTTCTTAAACATACTCAGGCAGTCACTTTTATGAAACATACTTGTCTTCTATTACAGATCAATCCTACTGTAAATATAAATGTCGTCTAGTAAAATTCAAGGTGATTGAAAGAATGTGTAACTCTCTTAATAAGTTTCAGGAGTCCTGATAAGTTAAACAATCAGAAATTTTGGCCTCAAATGCCCAGATATTACATTCAATGGATCAGAATAAACCCTAAATAGAGAACTGAGAATTTAATTTTAAGACAAGTCTCAGTATAAATATTTACAAAGACATGGAAATATTTTCTGTAGCTAAATCTTCAAATGATAGAGCAAATTTTCTCAATAATTGTTACATGGAAACCATATCGATGTAAATTTCTAAAATATGACATTTAATCATAAATATAAAAAGTAAAATGACAAAAATAATAACAATCTTAAATGGTTAAGCCATTTAATTGCTTTTCATATTGTATTTAAATATTTCGTATTTTCCAAGTGTATGTAGATTGTAAAGAACTCAGAGACCAGGAGAAAAGCAGAAATTCCAATCCTTATATTTTATTGTCCTATGGCAAATGTTATATGCATTTGCTAGTACAAAAATAATTTTGAACATACAGGAAATAGGGATGAAAGTCATTTATGCTCTTTACAGATTGAGGACTAACCACACTTACCCATTGTTGACGGGTTTTGATGATGTGATTGATTTTGGTACATTAAACACATTCAAAATGTAATGTTAATTTACTTAAAATCCTGAATAATTATGCCCATCCTATCTATCCCAAGGTAATAGATAATATATCATGCAATAATTTTACATATTAAATACTTGCTTGAATGGATTAAATGTTCATATGCCCTCAAAATACATCTGCTAAAATCCTAACCTCTGAGACAGTAAGTTTAGTGCCCTAACAAAAGAGACCTAATAGAGACCTCTTAGTTTTTCACCAGTGAAGACACAGCTAGAAAGCACCATCTATGTCAGAAAACAGGCCCTCGCTGGACATCAAGTCTGCTGGTGTCCTGATCTTACACTTCCCAACCTCCAGAACTGCGAGAAATACATTTCTATTCATAAGCCACCTGGTAGTTTGACAAACTAAGACACATGGATAGAAATCCATGGTTCTATCCATATCATTCTTTGCATGGAGTCAAATTTATGACGTTGAAGTACCAAAAGGAGAGAAAATCCATCAGTGAAAGTTCTCCATATCCAAGTTAATCCTCATACGGACACTTTCAAATCCTCTTTCTCCACTACCTAATTAACCATACTCAGCACTTGTGTGGAAACCATTTACAATTCAGAAAATTTTGCTTTCCTCTCTTTAAGATCTACTCATGCAATTTCTTTTCTATTTTTTTAAGATTTATTTATTTATTTTAAAGAGCTACACAGAGAGAGAAGGAGAGGCAGAGAGAGGGTGGTGGTCTTCCATCTGCTGGTTCACTCCCTAGCTGGCTGCAATGGCTGGAGCTGCGCTGATCCAAAGCCAGGAGCCAGGAGCTTTCTCCAGATCTCCCATGTGGGTGCAGGGGCCCAAGGACTTGGGCCATCTTCCACTGCTCTCCCAGGACACAGCAGAGAGCTGGATCAGAAGTGGAGCAGCCAGGCCTCGAGCTGGCCCTGATATGGGATGCTGGCCCCTCAGGCTGTGGCTTTACCTGCTATACCACAGCACTGGCCCCTAAGATCTACTCATCCAATTTCTATTTAAACACTCTGTCTAGTTCTACTTCCAACTCCAGTAGAAGGCTTCCTCATTCTTTAGCCCAGCTATCTTCTTAAACACTGAGGCATTGCCGAAATCATCTTCCCTTAGGTTTTAAAGAAGAAAAAATCAGTTGCAAATATTGGATAATTTTAATTCACTTTGTCATTGTTGCATACAAAGAGGCATAGAATATGGGAGAAGGAAAATTGTGAACAGTTTCTTGGTAATTCAAATTTATCTTGTCATAGAACTAAAATTTGGAGTTTTGTTGGATTCTACTAGCAATGCCCTATTTGGATGATAAAGCTGAAGCATACTATATTTTATCACTAAAAATAGTAATGAAATATCAGACAAGCCACATTGAAAGCACTGAAAAAAGGTGAACATAATACAAGGGTGTATGTGTTTTGTTTAAGTGTGTCACTGACTATATGTGAGCAAATATGAAAGTACCTCAAAAATTTGTTGAAAATGTACATATGAAAATAATGCATGCATTTAAAAAGTTTTGCAACAAAGCAAACATCATTTAATTACATTTTCCACAAATTTTTAAAGTACCCTTATATTTACCATTACAAAGTTAAACAAAGAGATATGCAGGATAAGAGATATGCAGGATATCCTTTTGCATATGATCCAAAACCTGGCTGAAGATAGGGAAGTTTTCTCACAGGAAAAGACCATAGTGAGTTTTAAATACTTCTGCAGACAAGGAGATTTCTCTACTATTAAAGATTAAAAATCAAACCGAGATAAAATAATATAGGAAAAAGAAAAATAGCAAATTTAAAGAATGAAAGCATCTCTCCATGACACAAGTACATAAAAGGATGATTTGCTAGAATTTCATGCCCTTCATTATCACCTTATATGGAAAGAAGACTATAGATAATAAACATGGAATTAATTTTTAACAAGCAGGATTATATGCATGTTTAATACAGTCCATACTAAAATGTGTGTCAGATCGCTTTTGTGGGCTCTGGAATGACAACAAAAATAGACAAAATTGCAATTAAACAAACATTTTTTTTTCACACATGCTACAGAACTACCCAAGTTATGAAGTTAATTGGATTATAGAAAGCATAATTGAAATTTCTATTCCAAAAAGACAAAAATTTACCTGATTTGATAATTTAATGTGCCTATGAGTCACCTAAAGGTCTTATTGAAATGCCCATTCTAACTCAGTGGGTATGTGGTGGTGATTGAGATTCTGCCCTTCTATCAAGCACCCCTGTGTTGTTGCTGCTGCTATTGTTGCTGCTGGTCCTATTCTTGAAGCATATTTTGCACAGTAAATATCTATACCAGTATTTTCCAACAATAGTTTGATGCTTATGAGAGTGTTCTATTATCTGTTCTTGACTTCTGAGGAGCTGAAATATGACTTCCTCGCCTGGAAAACTGAAGTTTTTATTTTATAAAATTCTAACTAATTTAAATTTAAATAACTACACATGTCTAATAGCTACCTATTGAACAATGCAGAACTCTGCATAACATAAAGATCCAAGAAATTGCTTGTGTATTGTCTACATAATGCACACCATATGTGCTTGTGCTACACTTTATAAATTTTTATGAAAACACAGGTGTGCTGGTTTCAGGACAACACACTTCAGTAAATTTCTTGGGTGAAATTTACTCTCCTGGCAGCTATTCACGGGGAAAGGTCATTCTGGTATGTTCTGAATTTCACCTGCTGGAGACTGGAAAATACAAAATGAGTCATCGAAAAACATTGTAGTTTTCTAAGACTGTTTCATGGCAGAATAAATGGTCCCTGTTGTTCCTTTCTCTTTTAACTGATGAAATCCACAAAGGCATATACACAAAAGAAACAAGAGTCTTATGTAATCAGAACACTATTAAGCCCAAATGATTCCAATTTCAGATAAGCTTTTATTCTATGCATGTTTCCAACAGCATATTGGCAATATCAAGTTCATTTTGAAGCCATGTGACAATGGAGCTACATGTCATGGACTTAAAGCCCAGACGGGAGAATAACAAAGTAAATTCTAGCTTTGCTTTTGATAGCCTTTAAAACCTGTCTTGGTCCTGGGCAAAGTGCTTCTAATCATAATATTCAGCATGTACCCATAAACACATAATGACAAGTAGTGATATGAATATTCATATCAATATTCATATATCAATACTAGTAACACAAAAAGGAATATTTATCCTTGTAAATTACTTTGATGTTTATGAAGTACTTGCAAGGAATTCCTATTAATTTTGAGTTAAATAACAAACAAAATGCTGAAGAGAACAGCTGCCCATGTTTTTGTCTTCGCATTTCTTTCTTCTGTTGCTATGCTTCTAAAGAAAAAAGTTACACTGAAGCTCCTTTGGAGGTGTGTTTTGATGTTTGGCAGCCGCCACTATTCTCCTGCTGCTCCTCATGATGGTCATCATCATCATTACCGTCATATTCATTTTTAGAACAGTATCCCTAAAGCCTAGAAAGACAGTATCAATAGCTTTCCTTTTTTCTTGAAAGATGGTGGTGTTTCATGCAAGAATAAAGGTACCCTTGGGCCAGTTTTGTGGCTCAGTGGTTCGAATCCTGGCTGCTCTGCTTCTGATTCAGCTGCTTGCTAATACACTGGGAAAACAGTGGAGGATGGCTCAAGTACCTGGGGCCCTGCCACCCACATGGGAGACGTGGATGGAGCTCTAGGCTCATAGCTTCAGCTAGGCCCAACCCTGGTTATGTCTTCCATTTGAGGAGTTAACCAGCAGATGGAGATATTCTCTCTCTCTCTCTCTCTCTCTCTCGCTCTCGCTCTCGCTCTCTGTGTGTGTGTGTGTGTGTGTGTGCCTTCCTCTCTCTGTCACTCTGCCTTTAAAATAAATTAAAAAATAAAATAAATATTTTTAAAAAGACTTACAGATACTCTCTAGTTTGTAAGACTTGTTTTTTCTATTTTAAACCCAACTCCTTACAAAAGGCCTTCTCTGACTAGGTTGAGGAAAAGTAGATCCCAAAATCCATAAAACAACGACAAAAGTCAAGAGGTACTTTGGGTTGCTAATAAGCATCCAAAAACCAGAATAATATTAAAAACAAATAAATTCAACTGAAACATATTACATAAAACAATATCCCTAAATAAATTTTATCTATAAAATTCCACCTTTGAAAATCAAAACTAGAATTTGATCTTTTGGCCGGCGCCACGGCTCACTAGGCTAATCCTCTGCCTGCGGCACCAGCACCGCAGGTTCTAGTCCCAGTTGGGGAGCCGGATTCTGTCCTGGTTGCTCCTCTTCCAGTCCAGCTCTCTGCTGTGGCCTGGGAGTGCAGTGGAGGATGGCCCAAGTCCTTGGGCCCTGCACCCGCATGGGAGACCAGGAGGAGGCACCTGGCTCTTGGCTTTGTATCGGCATAGTTCCAGCCATAGCAGCCATTTAGGGGGTGAACCAACGGAAGGAAGACCTTTCTCTCTGTCTCTGTCTCTCACTGTCTAACTCTGCTTGCAAAAAAAAAAAAAGAAGAATTTGATCTTTTAAAAACCTACTCAGCAAAAGTATATGATTGTGCTATGATTTCTAAATTATAATGTTTAATATAATAAAGTAGATTTATTTTTAAAGAGATATCAGAAAAATTTCTCAAAGTTTTATGTTTATAATGAAGGAAGCAAAACCAAATATATGTGCATTTTTTGTTTTAAAAAATTCCAAATGTAATCAGAATTGTTTCAGACAGATTCTTCTTTAAATTTTCCTTAACATTTTAAGATTTTTTTAAAAACATTGTATTGATAGAGAAAATGTTTCATGTATTTCATGGATACGATTCTAAGAATTGGAGCCCATGTCTCTACTGTTGAGGAACAGTATTTTTTTCTTCGTACTATTTGTTCAATTCTTAGTGTAGGGTTAATATTATGAGCATAAAATAAACTGAAAGTAAATAATTATAAAAATTAAAAGAAAGAATAACAAAAGAAGCCATAATTTAGTGAGAAGATAGACACATCCATGAAATGCAGCATCAAATGGGCAGTGCTGCAATGAAGGCCTGGGTGCAGGAGAATGTTCCCTCCCCATATGGTTGCAGTAGTAGGGGATTCCTGAGATGTTTCATAGGAGAGGAAGTTTTGAGCTACTTAGTAATCAGCTCAGATGATATTCCATGTCACTGGGGCATTTATTTATGTATTTAGTCCACCATTTTTTAATGAAGTTACCTTAGTATTACTTAGTATTTACTTATTTGATTTATTTTTATTTATTTGAAAGGCAGAGACACAGATAGGGAAAGAAAGAGACAGAGAGAAATTTTCTATCCACTAGTGCCCTGCTCTGAATGCCTATAACAGCCAAGCTGGGCCAGGCTGAAGCCAGGAATCAAGAAATCGATCCTGGTCTCCTACATAGGTGGCAAGGACCCAAGTGCTCATTAAGGCACCATCTGCTGGCTCACAGGTGCATTAGCAGGAAGCTCTATGTGAAATGGAGGTGAGGTTTGGTCCCCAGAAGTTATATATGGGATGCATGTGCCCCGAGTGGTAGCTTAACCCACTGCATCACAACACCCTCCCTCAATGCACTGTTCTTTTTTTCCTTTCAGGAAAAAAATTGCCAGTATTTATTAAAAAAAAAAAAACTCACTATACTATAAGCATGAATCAAAGGAGATTTTTGGAAGGGACTTAATAGATTCTCCACTGCTATGGATACCAGATGCTGGGCTTCTGGACTAACAGCATAACAGCAATTTCTGTATGTTCTGTTCACAATGCCTGTGCTCCTGATTTCCTTGGAACCCACAAATCACAATGCACTGTTCTTAATACTAAAGGCAGAATGTTGACCTAGTTGTAATGTTGAACACACCAAGGTATTCTTAGCCCTGGAACTTTGTAATCTAGCATTCTAAAAGAATTTCATTCTGAAAAACACAGGTTTTTCAATTACTTTTGCATTAATTGAAAAATTGTATATTAACATTTAGTCAAGATCTTCCCACATCTCACATACATATCTCACCTAACTCACATGAATATATTTACATTTAACAGAATGTTGGACAAGATTTTTCCTCTTGACTTAGCTTTGGCTGAATTTCTAACACTGATAATATCAAGTAAGTATCAGTCTTATATGCTAATGAATGTCTGTAGGCTCTTCTTTGTAGGACTTAGAAAGATTGCAGAAGTATTCCAGAATCCATTAAGCTCCATCAATCACTTCTAAACTAAATAGGAGAAGACCAGAAATCTGAAGAGTGACTGAAAAAAATATTCAACATACAGGATTATTTGTCTAATGCAAGGAGTGAACGATGCTTTTTTCTCCATTGAAAGAATCTCATTCCGAGGCTGGAAACTCATTGCATTAGCTTTCTAGGGTCCCCTTAACAAAGTAGGTGGCTTAAAACAGTAAAATATTTTCCCATAACTCTGGAGGCCAGAAGTTTAAAATCAAGACGTTGGTACAGTCATGCTTCCTCTAAAGCCTCCACCTTCTCTGAGTCTTCCTTCCAAAAATTCCTTCGTTGTGGCAGCATAATTCCAATTTTGCTGTCTCCATGTTTATATGGTATTTTTCTCTTTGTGCCTGATCATCTGCTCCTGTAAGGACACCAGTCATGCTGGATTATTACTCACACCACCCTTAATCACCTTGTCATAACACCCTGTTTTTGAAATGAGATCACATTCACAGATACCTGAAGTTAGGATTTCCATTTTTTGTGGAAGAGACACAGTTCGACCACTAATCATTTTTTTTTTTTTTTGACAGGCAGAGTGGACAGTGAGAGAGAGAGAGACAGAGAGAAAGGTCTTCCTTTTGCCATTGGTTCACCCTCCAATGGCCGCCACTGCTGGCGCGCTGCAGCTGGCGCACCGCGCTGATCCGAGGCAGGAGCCAGGTGCTTCTCCTGGTCTCCCATGGGGTGCAGGGCCCAAGGACTTGGGCCATCCTCCACTGGACTCCCTGGCCACAGCAGAGAGCTGGCCTGGAAGAGGGGCAACTGGGACAGAATCCGGCGCCCTGACCGCCGCAAGGCAGAGGATTAGCCTAGTGAGCCGCGGCACCGGCCTCCACTAATCATTTTTGAATCAAACTTTTTCACTGAATTTACAGCAACATTTCCAATAATATCAAATATTAAATGTTTTTAATTTGACTCAAGGCTTTTACATTATTTTCAAAATCTCCTTTATTCTGCAAATTGCTATTCATTGCACTATTTCTGAGAAAGTGGGCTAAAAGAGAGATCAGTTTGCTTTGGTCCAACTGAACTACTAAAGCAAAGTAACATAGACTAAGTGGCTTATAAACAACTAAATTTTGTTTCTCACTGTTTTGGAGGCTGGTAGGTCCAAGATCAAGGACTCATGAAATTCAATGTTTAATAAGAACAAGATTGCTGATTCATTTATGGTCATCTTTTACCATGTCCTCAACATGCAGGAACTGGCAAGAGAACTATTATAGTCTGAAAGTTTGTAATGTCCATACCTCAATTCATAAGTTGAAACTTAGTACCAGTGTGATGCTGTTGGGAGGTTGGACCTTTGGAAGATGAGAAATTCATGAAGGAAGAACCTATGAATGGGATTAGGGCTCCATAGACGAGGCCCCTTCCGAGAAGTGAGGACATAGCCAGAAGCTACCATGTTAACGGAACAGAAGGTACTGAATATTCCAGAGCTTTAACACTGGACTTCTAAAAGCTCTCATGAATCGATCACCTATCAAGTCTCACCTCTTAATATTATTGCACTGGAAGTTAGAATTTTAACATATATATTAACATATATGTAAACATATATATATATGTTTTATGTGTATATATATATATATGTTTTATGGGATGGGGCACATTCAATGTATAATAGATTTACTGGTTGTTTTCAGGCTTGAAAGCTGTGTATCAACTAGGTATGTCCACTTATTTATTAGTGGCAGAAGGAAAAAATACAGATGCCCACAAATTCTCAGCTCATAATTTTGTTAACAATAGGAGAAGGAGAAAGAGAAAAAGGAGGAGGTTGTAGGGGATAATGAGAGAGAAAAATCTAGGGTAATTAACTAAATTGGAACTCTCCCTACAAGTCTTGTATGTATGATCGCTAGACCCGTACCCTATCAAGGGCCCACATCCTTTTCCTGCCTGCTCTTCCACACTATGCATTCCCATTAGCTATTATAGGATTATTTTTTATTTTTAATTTTCATAACTTTTACATTGTCAGTTCTTTTGGTTTCATTCCTCACCTTTTGTGTCTCTTTCATCTCATTCCTCAATGTTGTCTAATTCAACATTTACTCTAATTCAAATATAATTCTAAAGATTAGCACTAATAAGGCGTTTATAAATCCCTTTATCATTCACCATTTTCCAGTTAGTTTGCATTTAAAAAATTTTAAAGCATTAAGTAAAACATAATTTCATAATTACTAATCCATAAAACTATAATATTTTCTTACAGATGCTCAGAGATAGCTCTACTTTCAAATTTCTCTAACCCATTTCAAAATTTTGCCATCAAATCAACATTTCTAATAGCTTCTGAGAATCTCATCCTTTAACACATAATACAATGTTTGTAGTCTCTTATGATTTGGACCCCAAATTTTTATATTTGTTAATTTAAAAAAAGTGTATATACTTAATGTGAGATGCAGAGAGAAACAAAGATACAGAAATCTCCCATCCACTAGTTCCATGTCCAAATGCCCACAACAGCTGGGCCTGGACCAGACCAAGTCTGGCATCTGAGAATTCAATTCAGGTCTCCTACATGGTGGGCAAGGACCCAACCCTTTGAGTCATCTCTTATTGGCTCCCAGAATATGCACTAGCAAGAAGCTGGATTAGCAGCAGAGACAGGACTCAAACCCAGGCACTCTGATATGGAATATGGGCATGCCTATCAGCATTGTGACCATGTGTACCAAATGCCTGCCCCTAACTTTGTCTATTTAAATGAGCAAATAAACAATCCATTCATAATTCTATCAAGAGGTTTGATAATTACTGTGTAAAATCTGTATATTGAGCAAATATTTGATGAACTTAGCAGAGCCTGCAATGTTTTTGTTTAGTTGAAAGTCTCAGATATTTAAAAACCGAGGCATTTGTCCTGGTTTATTTGCTATTAAATTCTCAAATAAATACTTTTTAAGCAATAAAGATGGATTTATTTTTCAATTTTCTACAATCAATGAATTAAAACGTCTATCTTGCAGAAGATTCCATTTTTGCAAGTTAAAGTATAAGAAGTAATTTTTAAGTGGATCAAAATGTCCTTGCTTAACATCATTACTTTAACACACAACTATGATTATATTAGACTGTTGTGTAGCTAATAGGTTTATATTATTGATGTGTATCTGAAGACAGAGAAAATAATATGTTCAAAAATAAAAAAAATTTTCAAACTATACATTTCTTAAATGCTATCTTAATCTGTTCAGGGTGTTACAACAAGTGACTAAAGATCAGGTAGCTTATAAACAACATAAATTATTTTTTACAACTCCAAAGGATGGAAAGTTCAAGATCAAAATGTTGTCTAAATTGGTGTCTAATAAAGGCCAATGTACTGGCTTGTAGACACCTTTTAATTCTGTCCTCACATGTGAAAGGACAGACAAGCTTTTATAAGGGCACTTTCATGAAGTCTCTTTTATAAGCACACTAATATAAGGCCACCTTCATGACTTCCCAAAGTTCCCAAAGTTCCCATCTCCCAATATTATCACCTAGAGGGTTAGGATTTCAACATATGGATTTGGAGGGAAATAAACATTCAGGTAATAGCAAATATCATATTTTGTATATTGTTTTTACAAAAAGAATATTGAGCCACAGATGCACAAATATGAAATCAAATTGCTGTGAAGATAGACATTAGCATTACACTAATGGCTATTATTAGGTAGTGGAATTAAGAATTCATTGGCTTTATTTCTCTGTGTTCCCTTTGGAGTTGCAAATATCAATTATGAACTCCTTTCTAATTGGAAAATCTTATTGTAAACATACTTACTTACATATATGTAACTTCTTTTTCCCTCAGACATTTTCTCTAACATCTACCTCCCAGTATAGACTTTGTATTTAGCAAATATTTAATCATAATAAAAGTTAATAACCTCCTTATTTATTACAAACTGAATTTCTGCTAAATTATGAACCCTCAGTCTTTAATTCTTGTTAACACAAAGAACTGACTTTAACGTTAACCACAGATATCAAAGTGAGAGGGCAAAGACCTTATTATGCAATTAAGTTTCTCTAACCTAATAAAATTTTCATGGATAAGGTAATTTGCCTTTTAAATGCTCAAAGATATATTTGACATCCGTGATAAACCATCCAAAAGCATTGCTCTGAGAAAGATAAACTTTAGCCTGTGAAGGCGGAGATGAAAGAATTTTTTTACTGTTTGTTTACCCCTTCAAGGAAAACAAAATACCACTGAGTGGATGTATTAAGCAATTTAACAATTGACAATTGGAAAATTAGGCAATTTAGCAGCATGATTCACTAGATACTTTTCCTGGGGGAGAATAATTTATCCTGCCTTATTTTGTAAAACACTGAGAGCCAAGTTAGCTATCAAAGTTGATGGCATTCATGACTATACACAATCTGAAATGATCAATTCAGTTCAAATCAGCAAGTACGCAAGAACAGCTACTTAATTTTGCCAGGCTGTGCACCTAGATGTGAGTACTAATGGCTCTGGAGACAGAATTCCCATATAAACTCTGGATTCTAGTACATTATAATTCTGTGACATTGGACAAGTTATACAACCTCTGTCTGCCTTGTTTTCCTCAGATGTAAAATGGAAATTATAACTCTAAAACTCTAACTTTAAAATTATAACTTTAAAACTCCTACATAGGGTCAAGTTAGAAACATGGGTATCCAAGCACATTTCACCAACAAACTTAGAAATTCCACCTTTTCAAAAAGTATTTTTTTTTCATATTTCAGAACCTGTGTGATCTGAAAAGGTGATTTAGAAATGAGATGATGGAAGATATTAAATTAATCCCAAATTGACATTTTTTTTCAAAAAAGCCCTCTCATATTTGATCAAGGAATCTAATGTGCCATGGTATTTATCAATTATGTCATATTACTGTAACATGCATGAGATATATTTGTGCAGCTCTTTGATTTTAAGAATTAAGGAATGAAATTATGTCATTGTATCTGTATGCATTGTATGAGTCAGTATTAACCTAGAAACGGATAAACATAAATGATTTTATTTTCTTTCTTCACTATCATGAAAAGACTTGGGTAAATCCTGTAACTTTATGACCAGTTTTAGGCTCCATACTCCAGACCACTTCATTCCAACTTCAAAGTTCAAGTTCATATCCAAGCTGTTGCTCAAATCATCTCCTCCTCTTGTGCTTGTGACATGTGCAAAGGAATCTGAAAGGCAGAGAGGACATGGTCTGCTCTTCTGTGTTCCTCATTTCTCCCTCTATTCAGTCCATGTTCCCCCAGTATTTGGAAGATGAAGATCAGTATAAGCAAACGGAACAAAAGCTTCTTATTTGATTGGTTTTGTACGGCTTTCTTGTCTTCCCTGGCTTCGCGGGGTAACCTCACCTGACTGTGCCTCTGAGGTGGCAGGAATGCCAGTAGATATACACTTTGGTGTAGAGAAAGCAGTCAAGTTATAAAACTTTTTAATTTCCACTGTGGCAACTTGACCTTCATCCTCAATACACACTATATGTTCCAGAGGGCAAAACATCAAGTCAATTACATCAAAGGATGTCCATCCAGATAATGAATTGCCAGTCTCTTTTATCAATTTTTTTTGAAGCTAGTCCTCATTTGGTTTGTTAGGAGGAGTGGGAAGAGAAGTCAAAACGTCTTTTCTCATAAGAAAGACTCATTCCTGGAATGTGTTGAATTTTTTAGTTTGTATAAGAGGAGAACTCAGGAGATGGTTGGGAATAGCAGAGCTTATATACTCATTTTCAAAGGTAAATCTAGGAAGTACATTTATCTTCACTTCTTGATTTTGATATATAACAAATTACTGAAAGCAAAACATATACTGGACCAGTGCCGCAACTCACTAGATTAATCCTCCGCCTGTGGCTCCGGCACCCCAGGTTCTAGTCTCAGTTGGGGCGCCAGATTCTGTCCTGGTTGCTTCTCTTCCAGCCCAGCTCGCTGCTGTGGCCCAGGAATGCAGTGGAGGATGGCTCAAGTGCTTGGGCCCTGCACCCGCATGGAGACCAGGAGGAAGCACCTGCTCCTGGCTTCAGATCGGCGCAGCGCGCTGGCCACAACACACCAGCCGTAGCGGCCATTTGAGGGGTGAACCAACGGAAAAAGGAAGACCTCTCTCTCTCTCTCTCTCTCTCTCTCTCACTGTCTAACTCTGCCTGTAAAAATAAAAGAAAGTAAAACATATATAAAATATTCACTAATTTAAAGTATATAATTCACCAGTTTTTAGCTTTTGTTGAGCAAATATTACCATGATTATTTTATAGCATTTTTTTATTGCTTCAACAAGAAACCCCATTCCAATGAAGAGTCAGTTCCCATTCGCACTTACTCTACCCTAGCACAGGGCCACACATACTCAATCCATGGTCTCCCACATGAGTGGCAGAGGCCCAACTATTTGGGCCATATTCTGCTCCTTCCCAGGTGTTTAGCAGGAAGCTGGCTCAGAAGCACAGGAGTTGAGACTTGAACTGGCACTCTGACATGGAATGCAGGCAGTCCATGCAGCCGCTCAATCCGCTGTGCCACAGTGCCCACCCCAAGTGTTTAATTTTAAGTACTTTCTTTGTCTTGCCTGTATTGTATTTCTTTCTTAAATATTAAATTGGATTGACATATGATGCCCAATTCAAATATTCTTTGGTAGTTATGTGACTATAAAAATTAATCAGTTCATCTAGCACTCAAAACCCTAAAACTTTCTAACCAAAAGTTTGACATTGTACTATCAAAATACTAACTGATCCGCATGTTAATGTTCCTACAGCACAGAACTCCTTCTGAACTACCAGACTAAATCTATAGTAATATGAAATGTATACATCTTTATGTTCCCTAAAAGTGTCCATTTCAGAGAAAGGGTTTTGTTTCCAATTAACTATTATAAAATACAAAAAGAGAAAATATTATACTGTATATACAGTTCAATAACTTCATTTACAAAGTTGGTACAGCATTCCTTTCCATATGATTTACCATCATCAAAATTTTACATTTAAATTTTAAGGTTAAAGTTAATATAGTGAAAGTTCATCTCAAATACATGCCATCCCAGGTTGGAAAGGATTTTAAGACAGGAAAAAATCTAACTGTAAAACTTACATGGAAAAATAAAGGTCCTATAACTAAGACTACTTTGACACAGAATAAATTGGGAGTAGTAACTCAGTATTTTGTTTTTTTTTTTTTCTTCATGCTATTTGCTGAACTCTTTTACTTAGTGTAATGTTAACTTTACATCACTAAATAAACTGAGAGTAAATCTTTGTAAAAATTAAGAGTGGGAATGGGAGATGGAGGAAGAAAAAGGGTTGGAGTGTGGGCAGGAGGAAGGCTGAGATGAGAAGTATCACTATGTTCCTAAATCTATATATATAAACCACATGAAACTTGTATAACTTTAATAAAATTTGAAAAAATAAAAGCACTTGATATCATCATTGATAAAAGAAAGTTCAACCTTACCAAAATTAATAAATTTATCTGCACAAAATCCTGTCAAATGGATGGAAGGAGAAGGTGTAGTGTCAAAAAGAGTATATGTAAAACAAACACCATATTCAGCAAAATATTTGGGGAAAAAATCTCAATCCCTCTCTCTCTCTCCATAGGTACCTCACTTTTCAAATAAGTAAAATAAGTAAAGTTTTGAAAAAAGAGAAACAAGAGCATTCTTGAATCATGCTACAACTTCCTTTCACTGATTCAGAAATCAGAGTTCAAAGTTGTAAATCCACTTTAGAACATGAGACACAGCCCAGAGGAGAGGACAGATCTACAGGACGCATGAGGGGAAGACACAGCTGGAAACTGCTAAACGTCTGCATTGTGCCAGGATCTGTTCACACCCATCTAAAGATTTAATGCACAACAAAAAATGATACAAGTCAGATAATGATTAAAAAGAATGGATGTGGAACTGGAGCAAACAGAAAAAAAGATTTATCCAAGATAAATGAAATTTCCATTTTATATTGCTAATAAATAACCTGCAGCAACTTTGAAGCAAAAACGTGTATCTGACCTGTTATTAGCTAGTGACCATTCACAAGTATGATGATGATGATGATGATGACAATGATGATGAAGAAGATAATTGTATTGAATATTCCATGCAGGCACTCCTTCAAAATCAAGCCTTTAAAAATCATTAGTTATTTCTAAAGAATATGGACATGATTTGGTTCGTATATTAAAAATCATTGTCAAGACTTCTACTTTGAGTGTTCCAGTGCTTTCCTTGGCCCTGTGCATCAGCACTACTCTAATTTGTGTTGACTGAATGGAAGAAAAAGTTCAAGTGGTTTTAGTTGTTTCAGTTCATGTGAAGAATGCAGAGTACTCTTCATCTGGAAAATAATTAAAATGTCAAGTATTAATCTTGCAAAAAGTTCTGTGACCTTTCAAATTTCTCTGCTGTACTTCAGAAATGGTTACTTCCAATATATTACACTTGGCTGTACATGACTTTATTCTTCAATAAGAAATAAACCACTGTTCATGACCGAGAAATTTTTGAAAGCTGTTGTCATCTTTGGAATTTATAAAATTAATGTCTTGCTAATACATTATAGTCTTTGAAATGTATAATTCCTGAGAGAATAGTTCAAAGAAAATCTGACAGCGCCAAAATACACTGTTTTGAAGAAACGTCATTAAACCAGTTAAGAACATCACCCCAAAGTGGGCTGAGGTTGCAGGAAATGGAATGGCCATAGCAAAGACTGAATGAAATTTGGAAACAGTTTGCCTGAAGAAAGCATATTAGTATAGTAGTCCTTGAAATGCAAAATATTTTTCTAGAGCTAATATCTTTTGTTTGTTTCTTTAATTTCCTATTTTCACAGTTCCTAAAAACACCCAGGATTAGGTAGCAAATTATTTCATGGAAAGAAATAATCAGTCTCTTCCTAGTTTTGACAGATCTCAAGGCTAGTAGCCGTTGTGAGGTTTCTCAATAGGAGAAGATTTTTCTAAAGTCCAGAGTCATGGGGCTCTGGAATTTACTAGATAAATGTATACATTAAAAATAAAAATCAGCGGCTGACTTTGGAAAGTTAAGATGCTGGTTAAAAGGCCTACATTCCACATCAGGATATTTGGGTTCAATCCTCAGCTCCATTTCCTGACTCCAGCTTCCTGCTAGTGCATCCACTGAATGTAATTGCTCAAGTAGCAATTGTTCAAGTAATTGGGTTCCTGCCTCCCAAGTGGAAGATCTGAATTGGGTCGCTGCTTCATCTCCCTGGCAGTTACATTGAAAGCATTTAGGGAGTGAGCCAATTATGTGATCTCTCTCTCTCCTCTCTGTATCAAATTACAATGCTATTAAATCATTATTATATGTCAATTTATGTTGTTTATAGAAATATTTAATCAAATACATTTCAATTTTCCTAGTTGTAAGGCTTTGTTTAGGTAGAAGAGACTCTTCTTCATGCCCCTCACTTTTCCTAGAGTCTGATTTCATTTATTTTTTGCAATTTATTACAAAGATAGACACAGATACGCACACACACACACACACACACACACACACAGAGGGAGAGAGGGAGAGAGGGAGATGGGGGGGAGAGAGAGAGAGAGATGGAGAGCAAAGAGATTATTTTTTTTGACAGGCAGAGTGGACAGTGAGAGAGAGAGACAGACAGAGAGAAAGGTCTTCCTTTTGCTGTTGGTTCACCCTCCAATGGCTGCTGCGGCCGGCGCACTGCAGCCAGCACATCGCACTGATCCAAAGCCAGGAGCCAGGTGCTTCTCCTGGTCTCCAATGCGGGTGCAGGGCCCAAGCACTTGGGCCATCCTCCACTGCACTCCCTGGCCACAGCAGAGAGCTGGCCTGGAAGAGGGGCAACCGGGACAGAATCCGGCACCCCAACCGGGACTAGAACCTGGTGTGCCAGCGCCACAAGGCAGAGGATTAGCCTAGTAAGCCACAGCGCTGGCCAGCAAAGAGATTTTGATAGTTCATTTCCCATAACAGCCAGGGTTTGGTCAGGTCAAGCCAGGAGCCAGGAACTTTATCCAGGTCTCCCCACGTGGGTGACAGGGACCCAAATACTTCAGCTTTCATCGTTTGCCTCCTAGGCTGTGCATTAACATGAAGCTAAATTGGATTGTTGTTAATAAGGGAGCTGAGACTGGAAGCAGACACTCAAACATGGGATGTGGGGATCTCAAATGGCATTTTAACCAATGCAATAAATGCTTTTGCCTTAAGACTTTAAACTGTGGAGCTCTATCAGTTACTGTAAAGAGCTTTGTGTTGCTAAAATGCATGCTGCATACTTCAAGCTCACAACCTCAGTGAGATAAGAGGTTTCTTTAAAAAGTTCATGGAAAAATACGTTAAAAGATAAGTTTATTTTGGTGCCCTAAATTTTAAAATGCATGCATATTGGGGTTCTTCAAAATGTTCATGGAAAATGTGTATTATTAAAAACTATGCAAAAATTTAAAAATTCTTGGCACCAAAGTAAAAAAATATTTTAGTTCTATTTTGCCACAGACTTCTTCACATATCCTCTTGTTATAAAATTTTGAGATTGAGAGTTCATAATAAATTATATTGTGGCATCTACTGGCAATATGTCTTCATCCGCAATTTTCTTATTGTCCAAGCTCTGGTTATTTTTCACATAAAAGTAGTTATATGTCAATAAGACAAAACTTCACTACCAATCTTGTAAGATAAAATGTGTTTTAAATATCCAGTTGTTAAAACATCATGCTGAGTGAAATAAGCCAGTCCCAAAGGGACATATATCACATGTTCTCCCTGATAGGTGACAACTAATTGAGCACCTAAAAGGAAACCTGTTGAAGTGAAATGAACACTATGAGAAACAATGACTTGATCAGCCCTTGTCCTGACTGTCGAGGAATAACTTACTATTTTATTCCTTTTAGTATTTTTTGTTCTACTTAATACCATTGGTTGAACTCTTTAATTAACACACAATTATTCTTAGTCATTTAAATTTAACTGAAAAGTGATCCCTGTTAATATAAGAGTGGGAATAAGAGAAGGAAGAGATGTACAGTTCAGAAAATGCTCACTCGGACTCACCCCTAATGGTAGAGCTAGAAATGTGCCAGGGGATCCCAATTCAATCTCATTAAGGTGGCATGTACCAATGCCATCTTACTTGTTAAAGTGATCAGTTTAAATTCATAATTGATCAAAAAGATAGGATTAAGTGTCAAAGGGATTACATAAATAAGACCAGTGTCTGCAAATAACAGTTGATAAAATTAAAAAAGAGAGAATGATCCTACATGGGAAGCAGCATACACAGCAGACTCATAGAATGGCAATTGCCCCAAACAGCACTCTGGCCTCAGAATCAGCCCTGAAGGCATTCAGATCTGGCTAAAAAGCCCATGAGAGTTTTGCAGGCATGGAAAGCCAAGACACTGTGGCAAAAAAAAAAAAAAAAAAAAAAAAAAAAAAAAAAAAAAAAAAAAAAAAAAACTAAATGAAAGATCTCTGTGAGTGAGATCTCAGTGGGAAGAATGGGCCATCAAAGAAGGAGGTACCTTTCTCTGAAAGGAGGAGAGAACCTCCACTTTGACTATGGCTTTGTCTAAATAAGATTGGAGTTGGTGATCTCAAGAGGCTTCCATAGCCTTGGCAGCTCATGACAAGATCCTCTGGGATTACTGACGTCATAAATAAGAGTGTCAATTGTTAAATCAACAACGGGAGTCACTGTGCACCTGCTCCCCATGTAAGACCTCTGTCCTTAATGTGTTGTACTATGCAAATTAACGGTAAAACTACTACCCAAACAGTACTCTATACTTTGTGCGTCTGTGTGGGTGCTAACTGTTGAAATCTTTACTTAGTATATACTAAGTTGATCTTCTGTATATAAAGATAATGGAAAATGAATCTTGATGAAGAGTGGGATGGGAGAGGGAGTGGGAGATGGGATGGTTGCGGGTGGGAGAGAGGTTATGGGGGGGGGAAGCTGCTGTAATTCAAAAGTTGTACTTTGGAAATTTATATTTATTAAATAAAAGTTTAAAAAATATCCAGTTGTTAGTTCCATAAACTTGATTTTATTTGTCATCTATGTTTAATTGTTCCAGTATTGGAATTAAGATTTTAGGCGTTTCCATGCCACAAGGAGAAAGGTGGCTTTAGTTCTATAAGTAATCAATTGTATTCTCAGTTCTAAAAATTATTTTAATTTTTATTTATCTATGTGAAAGGCAGAGTTAGGAGAGATGAGGGAGAGAGAGACAGAGACAGAGAGAGAAAGCATCTTCCACTGGCTCATACTTGAAGGCCAGGGCTGGGCCACACTGAAGCCAGGAGCCAGGAGATTCATCCAGATCTCCCACTTGGGTGCAGGGGCCCAAGGACTTGGGCAGTCTTCCTCTGCTTTCCCAGGTGCGTTATCAGGGAGCTGGATCAGAAGTGGTGCAGCCAGGGCTCCAACTGGTACCCATATGAGATGCCTGCACTGCAGGCGGCGGATTTACGAGCTACACCATAGAGGAGCACCTGTTCTAAAAACTTGATTGTGAATTAAATGATACATTAAACAACATAGCACATCACTCTAAATATTATTTGTTAGCTTAAGGCTAATATACAATTAAATACATTTGAAATTTTTGATCACTTAATATTTCTTAAAGTTGAAGGAGCTAATCTACAAAAGTCAGTTTTTAGAAATATTTACATACATTTCAGAAAAAAACAGAAACAAGATCTTACAAGGCTTTTAAAGTGAATACTCTAAGAAAATTTTTGAAATTCCTTTTCCTCATTTTTCAATGAGAACAATTGGGCCTTGTTTTTAATTTTCTAAGTTTTATTTGCTTATAATCAACAAAAAATGGTTTTATAATTCCATGTTGAGTTAATTTTTTTCTGGTTTCTGCTGGTTAGCTCCTCAAAAATATTTATTTTGGAGATAAATTATAGTTGTGTGACTTTTATAACTGGAAAATAATGTAATTCTTGGTAGATGTGCTTATTTCCACATTAGAGCCAAAGAAACAAGTAACTGAAATACTTAATTTATATTTAATTTAATTTAATTTAAATATAGACAGGCAAGTCTACTTTTTTTTTTTTTTTTTTTTAGTGCCATTTCCATTTAATAAGCCAGTAGTATTGCAACCTAAAGATCCAGGCGTGATTCAACCAGAATGTTCTCGCGGAACTGTTCTAGGAAGACATGATTGGCAGCTGGCATCCTCCGGCTCCCTGTGCTCCATGCGCAGCTTCAGCCCCGACTTCTCGGAGACTTAAGGCTGCAGAGTGTAGCAGAGGTACTTCTTGCCAGATGGGAGCTCTTTGGTGAAGACTCCTTTGGGGAAGAGTGTTTTGGCTTCCTCTTCAGGGATGGTTGGAAGAACCATCACACTATTTCCATCCTTCCAATCCACGGGGGTGGCGACTCTTTTCTGCTGTCAGCTGGAGAGACTTAACTACTCTCAGAATCTCATCAAAGTTCCTGCCAGTGGTGGCCGGGTAGAGGATAGACAACTTCAGTTTCTTATCAGGCCTGAAGACAAACACCACACGAGCTGTCACAGGCATGTTCTTCTCATCCCCCTCTGCTGGGTCCAGCATGCCCAGCAGGATGGCAAGGTCCCGATTCTTATCGTCAATGATGGGAAAAGGCAGCTTTTCTGTGGGCTCATCTCCATTGTAAGCATTGCTATCCTTGCTCCAGGCAAGATGGTCCTCAATGCTGTCTACGGACAGGGCAATCAACTTCACATTCCTCTTGGCAAATTCTGGTGCCAGCTTTACAGCTCGGCCAAGTTCCGTGGTGCAAACTGGGGTGAAGACCTGAGGGTGGGAGAAGAGGATGCCCCATGAGTCTCCCAGGAAGTCGTGGAAACGGATGCAGCCAATGGTGGTGTTGGCCTCGAAGTTGGGCGCCTCGTCCCGAGAAGGAGACCTCGCGGCATGGCGGCAGCGGCGGAGCGGGAGGGACAGTGTAGGCGCAACGGCGGCAGCAACCAGCCGGCGGCTCGGCCGCAAGTCTACTTTTGAATCATGTCCATTTCCACCATGAACATATTTTCTTATTTTCATAAAGTATCATCAAATTGTCTTCAATCACTAATATTAGTTCTTATTTAATTTGTTGGTCTCTTTGACACACTTTTGCATTTTCCAATGAGTGGTACAGACTTTTAATTTTTTCTCTAATATTCAAAACTCTCAGTTTTTTTCGGTATTTATACATCTGTATGTGTATATAGCGAAGGTGTTCAAAAAAGTTCATGAAAAATTTCTATATGAAATAATTTCTGCATGGATTTCAATAAAATTTTACCTAAAATAAGCTTTCCTTTCAATTCTGTTTCATGAACTACCATCCTATGAGGATATCATGTATGTATGTATACACACACAAAAGAAACACACGCTTCTATGCACACACACACACACACACACATACAACAGGGGTATTCAAAACAGTGCACATTTTCTGTGACTATCTTTTTATTCCATTTTTCCATGTATTCATATGTATACTTGACAGGCGGTAGGTGGGCAGAGGGAGGGAGAGAGAATAAGTATTTCAGTTTAATCTCTTCACATTGTAGTCTACATATAAGAGATTGACTAAGAAATGTAAATTTTTAATTTTATATCCATATTCCAATCTCTGCTTTAAATTTCTCAAAGATTTTCACATGGATTCTTTTTTAAACTTTACTTATTTGAGAGAGAGAGTTACAGAGAGAGAGAGGGAGAGACAGAGAAAGATCTTCCATCTCCTGGCTGGAGCTGGACCAATCAGAAGGCAGGAGCCAGGAGTATCTTCAGGGTCTCTCATATGGGTGCAGGAGCCTAAGCACTTGGGCCATCATCTTCCGCTGCCTTCCCAAGCCATAAACAGAGAGACGGATTGGAAAAGGAGCAGCCAGGACACAAACTGGCACTCATATGGATTGCCGGCGCCACAGACAGAGGTTTAGCCTACTACACCGGCCCCATGGATTGTCTTAAAGAGTGACCAACATTGCCTAATCTGTACTTGTCCCATCAAGAGCTGGATTCCATCATTCTCCTTTGGAATCTGGGCTGGCCTTGTGACTGACTTTGTTCAGCAGAACACCGTGGAAGTGATTCTGTGCTAGTTCTGTGCTGAGTTACCAACAGGACTGCCAGCTTCTCCTCTCTGGGGGAAGTCGGCTGCCCTGTAAAGCTGGTTAGCCTGACTAGAGAGATAAGCCCTGGGGCTGAGCCACCGCAGAGAGAAGCCACCTGAAGAGAAATGATGTCCCATTTAACTGTGGCCAAGGAACTCCACGAGAAGACAGACTACTCATTTGAGCCACTCAAAATGAACTTCGAAATGAGAAACAGCGCTTACCTGAAGTTGAGCTGCCCTACCTAATATCATCTGAACTCTTCCTGGATTCCTGGCCCATGGACTCACAAGTAATGGAAAAAATGTTTTTAACCACTAATTATTGAGGTTATTTATTATGCATAAAAATATCACTGACAGGTTAAAACAATATGTAACAGATAAGAATCGGCAATCATCTAATGAATTGGGTTTTAAAAAACTACTGTGAAAATTTACATTTGGTGGTACAAGGGGTCTTTAAAAAGTTTATGGAAAATGTTTAATCCCAGTGAGAGTCAAGTTGGGAATTGATAATTTCTTTTTTTTTTTTTTACAGAGGATCAGTTTAGTATGCATTAAGTAAGGATTTCAACAGTTTGCACCCCCATAGAAACACAAAGTGAAATATATTGTTTGAGTACTCGTTATAGCATTAAATCTCAATGTACAGCACATTAAGGACAGAGATCCTACATGAGAAGTAAGTGCACAGTGACTCCTGTTGTTGACTTTACCAATTGACACTCCTGTCTATGGCATCAGTAATCTCCCTATGCTCCAGTCATGAGTTTCCAAGGCTATGGAAGCCCTCTGAGTTCTCCAATTCTTATCTTGTTTAGACAAGGTCATAGTCAAAGTGGAGGTTCTCTCCTCCCTTCAGAGAAAGGTACCTCCTTCTTTGATGACCTGTTCTTTCCACTGGGATCTCACTCACAGAGATCTTTTGCCAGAGTATCTTGGCTTTCCATGCCTGAAATACTCTCATGGGCTTTTCAGCCAGATCCAAATGGCTTTAGGGCTGATTCTGAGGCCAGAGTGCTATTTAGGACATCTGCCATTCTATGAGTCTGCTGAGTATCTCACTTCCCATGTTGGATCACTCTCCCCTTTATTTACTCCATCGGTTACTAGACTTGTCTATGTGCTCCCTTTGACTCCCAGTCCCTCCACCATGACCAACTGTAAACTGAAATTGATCACCAGGAACAGTGAAATGGCATTGGTACATGCCACCTCGATGGGATTGAATTGGAATCCCCTGGTATGCTTCCAACTCCACCACTTGGGGCAAGTCAGCCTGAGCATGTCCCAAATTATACATCTCTTCCCTCTCCCATTCCCACTCCCATGTTCAACAGGGATCACATTTCAGTTAATTTTCAACACTTAAGAACTTGACTCTCACTGGGATTAAACATGACAATAGGTCTGATCTGATTTCATCATCATTTAAAAAAAATCATCTATTATTTTTCACTTTATGTTTCTGTGTGGGAGCAAACTGTTGAAATCCATACTTAATGTATACTAAGCTGATCTTCTGTATATTAAGATAATCGAAAATGAATCTTGATGTGAATGGAAGGGGAGAGGGAGTGGGAAAGGGGAGGGTTGTGGGTGGGAGGGACGGTATTGGGGGGAAGCCATTGTAATCCATAAGTCGTACTTTGGAAATTTATATTCATTAAATAAAAGTTTAAAAAAAAAGTTTATGGAAAATGTATATTATAAAATAAGAGATTTCAAAAACATTTCCACAGAAAATAAACTCATTTGTAGTTCAATTGTTCTGCAAACATTTTGAAGTACCTTCAAACAATCATATTTAAGTACTGCTGATTTGTACTGAAATCTGAGGATGCTCAAGTCCCTTATATAAAATTGTATAATATTTCCACTTAATCTATGAACATTCTCCAATGTACTTTAAATCACCTCTAGATTATCTATAATTCCTATCTTTTGGAGCAGGCTTTTGATGTAGTGGTTGAGATGGAATCAGTTTCTGGATTGGAGTCCCAGTTCTGCTCCCTATTTCAGCTTCCTGATAATGCAAACCTGGGAAACCACAGGTAATGGCTCAATTACTTGTATCTCTGCCACCTGTGATAGAGAACTGGTTTGCATTCGCAGCTCTGAGCTTTGGTCTGGACTAGCTCCAGATATTTTGAGTTCTTAGGTACTAAACCAGCAAATAAGAGTGCTGTGTCTCCTTTAAATAAATAAAAAATCCCTAGCTGTTATATTGTGTTATTTATGGAATAATTACAAGAAAAACTCTGCACGTGTTCAGTACAAACTCAGTTGTTCCCCAGATATTTCTAATTTGTGGTTATGGAGGATCTGCATCTATGTAGGTTTGATTGTGTTTATAGCTTTCTACATATAAGACACTTTAATAAAGATTTCATATGTGTTATATCTAAATCCTTTATAAACCTATTTTAGTATTATAATGATTATAATGGAGGCAAAAGGAGATGAAATTATTTGCACAAAATCACAGCTATTAAATCGTAGATCAGGGACTCCATCACAAGCTGTATAGCCCAAGTTTGGGAACTTAATCTTTCAAACAAATAATTTGGCATTGATCTTATTGTTATACGTAACAATATGAGCCACAATTACTTAATAATGTATTTATGCATTCATTCCACAAATATCTGTGGACCTATTGCAAGCATAACAACATTCTAATTGCTAGAATAGCAAACAAAATAGAATACAGCCCAGCCAAATGAAATTTTCATTTCAATTAAGGTAAACAGAAAACAAATTAAAAAAAAAAAGATAGAACGAGCTAGGCTGGGTCAAGTGCTATGGAGTTAAAGTGATAATGGAGACAGGAATATTAGGAAATATAGATGGCAATTCTATTTTTAAATAGGATGGGCAGAAAGGAAGTAAGAGAATGAGTGTTATCAACGCCTGGGAGCAGAATACCAATCAGAGAAAATAATTAAAGAGGTCCTAAGGTACAGTCACGCTTGGAGGAAAACAGTAAGAGCCAAAGTGCTGGGCAGAGTGATGGGGACATTCATGAAGATGTAAGGCAGCTCTCGGAATCTCAACTTCCTAGGGTTACACTAAGTATTACTCTCTTCCTTGACTATGGGTGGAATCCTTGTCTAGCTTCTCACAAAGTACAACAAAGATTATAGTATACCACTACCTTAATTATGTTACACTATATGTCCAAGGTGGTAGGATGTGGCTCCTATGACAAAGTCAAATTGTGTAAGATTCTGTCATAGTAGACTACAGTGAATGACCACTCCTTGGCTTGGAAGTTATGTTGTGAGAAGGCCACATGGAAATGAACTACAAGTGCTGTCTTGGGGCTTGGTGTGGCTCCTATATGATGCCTAAAAGAAACAGGTATCTCAGTCTTGTATGAGGTGAATTCTGCCACTAAATCAAGTGGATCTTTCCACGAAAAGTCACCAGAGGAGAATACAGCCTTAGTTAATCTCTTGATGGATCCGTTAAGTGATGCCCACATTCCTGACCCACAATGACAGTGAAGAAATAAATATGCATAGTTTTAGATAGTAATTTATTCTGCAAAAAAAATAGGAGACCAGTACATGAGGAAGGAGGAAGTAACATTATAGGCTGAAAGGAGGACCAGTTTAAAATATGTAAATCATAGTAAGATCTTCAGCTTTTAGTGGGAGTGCTATGGAAAACCATGGCATAGTTGTGAATGAAGAGATGATATAGTGTGACTTAAGTTTTATAAGGATACCTTTGATAGCTATGTGAAGGAAAGTAGAGTATTTAAGAGCCTATTTTACTAATAAAAGAAAGAACAGTGGCTTAAAAGGCAGTAGAGGTGGTAAGAAAGCAGTGGGTTTTCAAAGTATTCAGAAAGGAGATCCTACAAGGTAGGGGAAAAGGCAAAAGAAAGGAGATGATGGTGAATCTAAGTTCGTTGGTTTTTTAACCTAAACAACTTTACAGAGAGTGCATATGTCAAAATAACTGGAAAATTAACATATTATGAAGGGAAAAATCAGACATTTGGTCAGGTACATGATGTGTACATGATATCTGGTTGTGTACATGATAAGTATAAAAACAAATTAAAGATACTAACAGAGTGCGCATTTGGCATAGCAATTAAGATGTTTCTTGGAATGTCAGCATCCTATATAGGAGTGCATCATTGACGTCTCTGCTAATCTACTTCTGATCCAGTTTCCTACTAATGAATGGATCAAGTAATTCAGTCCCTGCCACACACATGGAAAATCTAGATTGCATTTCAGGTCTCTGGCTTAAGACTGGTCCAGCCCTGACTATTGTGGGCATTTGAGTGAGTGAACCAGCAGGTGGAAGTAGTTGACCTCTGATTTTCAAATAAAATAAAAATGTTTTTTCAGAAAAAGATCTCAATGTAGATGTTGAACAAGCAGTTAGATTTGCAAGACTGGGATTAGAAGAGCAAGTAGCTATAAACAAATGTTAAATAGCTATCAGCATGCGGGGCCAGCACCATGGCTCACTTGATTAATCCTCCACCTGCTGCGCCGGCATCCCATATGGGCGCCAGTTCTAGTCCCGGTTGCTCCTTTTCCAGTCCAGCTTTCTGCTGTGGCCCAGGAGGGCAGTGTAGGATGGCCTAGGTGCTTGGGCTCCTGCACCCACATGGGAGACCAAGAGGAAGCACCTGGCTCCTGGCTTCAGATTGGCACAGCGCCAGCAGTGACAGCCATTTGGGGAGTAAACCAATGGAAGGAAGACCTTTCTCTCTGTCTCTCTCTCTCACTGTCTATAACTCTACCTGTCAAAAAAAAAAAATAGCATCAGCATGAAGATAGTAATTAAAGGCACAGAATTTGTTGAGATAACTAAAAATGATGAATCGTTAAATCTGGTATCATAATAAGAATATAAAGCAAATGGATCAGTTATATATCAAATGTTCAATGGTTAACTGAAGAAATCATTTTTTAGTTTCAATCTTACCAATTTTAATTTGTATTTTAAAAGTATTAAGAGTGAAGTAGAATGTTATAATTTTGCTTTTCTAGAATTTGTTCTTTCTTATCAATTTTGAAGGATATTTATAATTAAAGTTAAATCCACTCAATGAAGACACTTTGAATGAGTAAATAAACAAGTAATTTTAAATGACAAATGAATTAAAAAAAACTAGTGATAAAGCCAAATGCCGGAAGGATGCAGAGAAACAGAATTACTCATACATTGCTGCTGGGAATATAAATAGTACAGCCACTCTGGAAAATAAATTTTCACTTTCTTATAAAACTAAATATGTTTTTACCATGCAACCCATAATTACAACTCCTGGGCATTTGTCCATGAGAAATATAAACTTATTTTCAACAAAATCCTTAAACACATGTTAATAGATGCTTTATTTGTAATAGGCAAAAAAACTGGAAACCATCCCAATAATCTTCAACAGATGACAGGTGCAATACTATGAAATACTTCTCAGCAATACAAAGATTGAATTACTGACACATGCAACTAAATGAATCGTGGAGAATTAAGTGAAAAAACCATTCTCAATGGGTTACATACTGTATGATTCTATTTACACAGTGCTCTTGAAATGACAAAATTATAAAATATGGATTTATGGCTGCTAAAAATTCTTAGTAGTAGGACATGGTGGGGAGTGAAAGTGAGAAGATTTCTGTGGTTGCAAAAGGATAACGTGAGGGAACAACTGTGATTAAATTGTTGTCTTAACTGTGAAATCTAAATGAGATCTATGGATTATGTCAATGTCAATTGTCTGGCTATCATAGTGTACTAAAATACTCAGCCAAAAAAAGAAGGAAACGCTGTATTTTGCAACAAATGGATGAAACTGAATACTGTTTTGCTTAGTGAAATAAGCTAGGCCCCAGAAGACAAATATATGCTTTCTCTGAGTTGTGGTAGCTAATTATATAGAGTACAAAACAACAGTATAAGTGAAATTGACATCCTATGATTTAAATATTGTTTATAGACCTTGTATATATTCCTGTGGAACAGTTGTACTTTTACCTTTTATTTATTGCACATTATATTTAGTTGAGCTTTAAGCTTGTAATTATAAAATAAATTGAATATATTATCAAAAACTAAAAGAAAACACAGGAATGCAGGGGGGAGGGATGGGGGAAGAAGGAAGTATCATTATGTTTTTAAAATTCTATCTGTAAAATACACAAAATCTGTTCTCTTTATATTAATAATAAAAACTTTCAAATAGAAAAATATATTAAAACTTGAAATAAATTAAAAAGTGTGAAAAAAAGATGTTACCATTTCATGAAGCTAGGTCAAGTGTATATGAAACCTCTTTGATTATTTCTTGTATCTTCATGAGAATCTGTGCTTATCTTTAAAAATGTTTAAAATGATGAATATTTTTAAGGATGAAAAAGGGAGAATAAAAGGCAACTAATTGGATGAAGGAAGTGATGAGGTTGAATATATACCTGGTTGCAATGAGAAACCATAAACTTTTGTAAGGAAGAGAGTGACCTATTTGTTTTAGGAAAGATCTTGGATTTATTATTCTCACATTCATGATTATTTTCTTTTGTAATCATCCTGAAAATTACATCCCCTGACAACAATCTAACAGTTACCTAACAATCCACGATTTCAACTTTCCTTGAACAATTCAATCTTTCTCTTATCCTTCTGAGTGCCAATGTAAATGCTAAATCCCACAATTGTTTTATAGCTGAGACCCCAACATCTGTAAACAATCTTTGGTGCTCATAACATCCCTCTAGTTCCTGGACCAGGCTGGGTCTGATTTGCTTTATGTTAGGAGAATGCTCTTGTAGCTGCAAATTTCCGGCTCATCTTTACAAAGGCCAAGCTGTACACAGTTCACCTTCCATTTCTGCTCCCAGTTTTCACTCTCATGGACTATCTTATAATAATCCTCTCACAGTTAATTAGAACAATATTTCCAGAAGGCAGAAAAAAATCCTCTTTTGAGTATGACCTCTGCCTTCAAATAAATGCAGGTATCGTGGTATTCCCTTTCACCTTCTCCCTATGAGCTTGTGGCCTCTTCATACAATAATTTTGACATCTTTTTCACTTGGGCTCATCCATTTCCAACAGTGGCAGGCTGGAAAATTATTTTCTAAAATTTATGAATTCTATAGTGCACTAATAAAGTCTTGGGAAAATATAGAAAGGTAAAAGGACTTCTATTTTAATATAAGGTAATGTTTCTGTCTAATAGAAAAATAAATACTAGAGAACTATACAAGTGAGCAATGAGGGAAATATATCAACTAGAACAAATTTGAATTCACCCAAAATACCTCTACTTATTTCAAACTGAAGCCAAACTCAACAGTTGGTAGCCAATTCTGCAAACCTCAGCTCAATATGAATGTTGACCTTCTAGCTCTATTCTTACTGGTCCTTGTTGCTTTTTTGCTTGTTTTCCTTTGGTTGCCTTCCGTTTCACTCTGTGTGCACAAGCTTCCAAAATGTAGACAGAAAGTTTTCTGGACATTTATGCCATTTTCTTCACCATGAGCCTTCATCTCTTACTTATTAATTTGAGATTTACATTGTCAGAGTCATGTCATTAGCACCATTGCTAACTCTGAGCTTTCTTCCTGAGTTTTTATACCTTAAATTTCTAGAATCTTCCTTCTTAATAGCTAGACTACATTTCTAATGAATATCCCTCCAAATATACTCCAAACCTTGAAATAGCACTGTAGGTTTTTCCAAAGACTCTGTCATCTGCATGCTATGGATCAAATTATGCTTGCTGGTCCAAATTAGGCAAAAAACATTAGCTTTTATAATCATTTCCTTTACCCTCCAAAGCATGAATGTGTCAGAATGGCCAGGAAAGGAGTGTTTAGCTTATGTGGAATAGACTTCCAGAAGACAAGCAAATTATTAAAAGCTCTTTGTCACGTCTGTATTTTCCATTATGACAGTTTCGTTGTTGTGTAAGACATACTGCATCATCTGATTCTCTCTAACCAGACATATGGCCACAGGTTTTTGACATATCTAAATTATGTTTGTTATTCTTTCTTTTTTCTCACTTAAACACACTCATCAACCTCCATCCTTATTAAGGTATGTAGATTTCTCTGTGAAGTATAAAGTTTCCTTTGTGAAATGATGTTTTACCATCACTTCTGACTCATGATTTTGAAGTTTGGAGGAGTTAGTTAAACATCTATGAAATACAATAGTACATAGAACATATTAGGTGTTAGTTAAATATTTGTGAAAAGAATATGACATTATAAGGATAATTTAGACAAGGCCATAGTCAAGGTCAAAGTTCTCTCCTCCCTTCAAAGGTACTTCCTTCTTTGATGGCCCAGTGGGTGCAAACTGTTGAAAACTTTACTTAATATATACTAAATTGATCTTCTGTATAGAAAGATAATTGAAAATGAATCTTGATGAAGAATGGGATGGGAGAGGGAGTGAGAGAGGGAATGGTTGTGGGTGGGAGGGTGGTTATGGGGAGAAAAAGCTGCTATAATCCAAAAGTTGTACTTTGAAAATTTATATCTATTAAATAAAAGTTAAATTTTAATATTTATTTATTTATATAAAGGAAATGAATTTCACAGTTTTCATATATACAGTTTACTGGGAATTCTCTTGCATCTCTCTGCAGCTTATCACTCATGTTTTCAATCATCACTAGTGTGCTTCTTTTTTTTTAAGTTTATTTATTTCAGAAAGAAAGACAGAAAAACACAAGGAGAGCTCCCATCTTGTGTGTATTTGGTTCACTCACCAAATACACACAAAGACCGGAGCTGGGTTGGGTCCAAATCCAGGAGCCAGAAATCCAATCTAGACTTCCCATATATGGGACAGGGACCCAAATACTTGAGCCATCACTACTGCATTCCAGGATTTATATTAGCAGGAAGCTGAACTCAGGATCCAGAACTGGACTTTAAACTCAAGCACAAAGGACCTATTTGAAAAGGTGCATGGATCTGCGGTGAAAAATCACAAATGATAGGACAATGCTCTCAGATTAGGAAGAGTAGGGTTCCTAGAACTCACTGTGTGCCCAAATCATTTGAAGTGTGATTACAGAAGAAAAGACACTGTCAATAGATGTGCAGAAAGTAGCTGTAGGATATGACAGTGGTGTGAATAGTGGGTTGCAAGGATAGGAGACTAAACTTTATGTGTTTGTACTTGAAGGCAACCATGATGAATATATTACCAAATTTATGGGAAGACTTGTAAAGTAGATTTTTAAAAATATTTATTTGTTTGTTTGTTTGTTTGTTTGAAGTAAGAGAGAGAGAGGGAGAGACAGAGAGAAATGTTCCATCTGCTGGTTCAGTCCCGAAATGGACACCATGAATGTCCCGGGCTTACCCAGTTCTCCCACGTGGGTGGCAGTGGCCCATACACTTGATAATCTTCCGTTGCTTTTCCATTAGCAGGGAGCTGGATCAGAAATAGAGCAGCAGGCACACGAACTGTCACTCATTTGGGATACTGGAATCACAGGCAGTGGCTTTATCCCCTAAGCCACAATGCTGGCCCCTTGAAGTAGACTGTTTTAGAATGATCATATTGCATATTAGGCATCAGAGAAACATCTGACCAAAACATTGTGATATGCAAATTATGATAAATATAAATTCCTCTATTTAGGTAAAGAATTTCAAATAACCCAGTAATGCTGATTTTTTTCATTTACTCACAAGAGAGAATTCAGGCCGGTGCCGTGGCTCACTAGGCTAATCCTCCGCCTAGCGGCGCCAGCACACCGGGTTCTAGTCCCAGTTGGGGCGCCGGATTCTGTCCCGGTTGCCTCTCTTCCAGGCCAGCTCTCTGCTGTGGCCAGGGAGTGCAGTGGAGGATGGCCCAGGTGCTTGAGCCCTGCACCCCATGGGAGACCAGGAAAAGCACCTGGCTCCTGGCTCCTGCCATCGGATCAGCGCGGTGCGCCGGCCGCGGCGGCCATTGGAGGGTGAACCAACGGCAAAGGAAGACCTTTCTCTCTGTCTCTCTCTCTCACCACTGTCCACTCTGCCTGTAAAAAAAAAAAAAAAAAAAAAAAACAAAAACAAAAAAACAAGAGAGAATTCAGATCCAATTTATTGAACCATGGTTGATAACCCTAAAGACTATGAGGCAATAACACATAAATCTGTTAGAAATCATAGCAAATCTAAGGCATTTGACAATTTCAGGGTTTGGTTTTGCATGAATGGAAATGGATTATCAAAGTGGCTCTCAAAATACTGTGCATTTTGGCCATGGAATTGAAAAACATAGAGGATGTTTTCCTAGCTTAAAAAAAAAAAGCTGTACAAATACAAATATTAACCATGCAAGACAATTGTAATTAAAACTTTCTGGGACTGGGACTGGTGCTATGGCGCAGAGGGTTAATATCCTGGCCTGAAGCGCTAGCATCGTATATGGGCGCCAGTTCGAGACCCGGCTGCTCCACTTCCCATCCAGCTCTCTGCTGTGGCCTGGGAAAGCAGTGGAGGATGGCCCAGGTCCTTGGGCCCCTGCCACCCATGCAGTAGGCCTGGGTAGAGTTCTTGGCCCCTGGCTTTAGCGGATGGAAGATCACTCTCCTCTCTCCCCTCTCCTCTCTCCTGTCTCCTCTATCTGCCTTCTCTTCCCTTTTTCTCCCTACCCTCTTCTGTTTCTGCTACTGCCTCCCTCTATCCTTCTCTCTCTCTCTCTCTCTCTCTCTCATATTCTGCCTTTTAAATGCATAAATAAATAAATAAATAAATATTTGTTACAAAAAGACCATGACTATAAAAACAGAAACAGCTCACTGGCAACTTATTTTGCTGTAGAATCCTTATTCTTCAGTAATCAAATTTATTCTGAATTATTTAAACTAGATTTAGCAATCCCAAGAATGGCAATAGTAAAGAGTAGTAAAATGGCCAAAAGCTTAGACTCTGGACTAGACTTTTGGTAAGACTTAGATATATCTAAGTTCCTCTTAGTTTATTTGTAAAATTAGGACTATAATATTATTTAATATGGCTTTCATTAGGATCAAGTAATATTACATATATTTATAATTAATCCCATTCATGACACAATCTAGAACCTGGGAGAAATTAGCTATTATAAGCAGCATTGGAGGTAACAGTGCTTGGCACACCTGCATACTGCATCTGAGTGTCTCGTTCTAGTCTCAGCTCTTTTTCTGATCCAGCTTCCTGCTAACAAACACCCTGGAAAGCAACAGGTGATGACTGAAACATATGTGCTACTTTGAAGGCTCAAATTGAGTTCCAGGCTCCTGGTATTGGCCTGACTCAGCTCCAACAATTGTGCACATTTAGGGAGTGAAGGAGTATGAAACCAGTAGATGGAAGATCTTTATCTCTCTATCTCTCTTTCTTTCTCTCTCTCTCCCTTTCCTCCTCTCTCTTTCAAATATATAAAAATAAATAAGTTAAAAATATTTCAAATAGGTAGTAGCATTGATAATAGGTCATTCCCAATTGATGTAAGATACTAAATTACTTTTTATTCATATTTTTCCTCAATTACTCTTCAAAAGTGCCTGGACTTATCTAATTTTGCTCCACATTATATTATAATTTTAATTATGCTTTATCCAGAAGTGATATTTAACTCCCTAAAAATGGACTGCTTCTGCTAATCAAAAAATAAAACAAAACAAAATTTTTAAAAAAGTAAAACAAACAAAACAGAAACCAGGAAAGTCTTTCCTCAATCATTTAGGTAACTGCCCAACTCTGGTTTGTTTTTCCTAGAGTCATGATCACTAGGTTATCATGATCACACTGTCGTCTTGAACACCTGTATTCTTCTTCCTGTCTCCCCATGCCTTCATCCTGACTCATGAGTTCTTTCTTTTTGCATTATGTTGCTTTTCTTTACTAAAGGGTCCAGTGAGTTTCTAAGCAGTGAACTGTAAAGATTTCACAATAGACTCTCCAGGGAGGTAAACAACAGCATTTGTAGCATTTACAGTTTTTATGTTCTGAGTGGGTGGGAGGGCACACACAGTCAACACCAAGACTTGATTTGAACCAGCTTAGCACACCATTGGGTTAATTCATCTATGCCAATATTGAACGCAAAGACTCATCTATGTCAATCATCCCCTTCTTTCTGCTCATCCTCTTTCTCCAACTCCTCCTGCCCCCACACCCCTTCCATAGCTGGGTCTCTTCCTTTAGGAGCTCTCCCTGAACTTGCTAAGACCATGTCAATGACCTTTCTCATTGCATTGAAGGAAGCCATAAGAAAAAGTATCTTTTTTTGCTCCTTAACACCCCAGGTCTGCACTTGTGAGTGCTTACAGAGATCCCTCAATTCACCAACAAATTAAACATTGTAGTATAAAACTAGCCTTCAGTAAAGATTCAAAAATAACTAGGGAAAAAAACCCACAATCTAATGTTAAGGAAAAATATGAAATCTCTGAAAACATATGGTTGCAAAATTGCTCATGACAATTTGACTGTTCCCACAGAGAGAATGTGGTTAGGAAAACTCTGGAGAACAGTTTGTTTTTTAGTTTTCTTTTTTTCAGGACAGAGGGAATTGTCAGAAAATTATCTAATATTTTTCTAGAGTAAAAATATATTCTGTTGTTTGATATTTGAAGAGTTATTTTGAAGTGAGATAAATTCCCTTAGTGAATGATATATCAAAAAGTTGAATTCTAAAACAAATGTCTTTTCTGTTCTAAATGAATGACGGATCTATCCTGGCCACCTTGGGAAAGGCAAATCTATCTTAGCTTGTCTTCCTCTCAAATCTTTGCAAGTATCAGCCTATAGTCTTTAGATCTGTTGCCAGAATAACAGATTAGTCAGGACGTTTCTATTTTAAGAGAAGGTCCTACACCAGCCTACGTTCACCAGCATGGGTCCTATTTGACATCATTCTCTGTATAAATAAAACTATAGCTTTTCTGAGCAGTGCTCAAAGTACCTAAGCTCGTCTGACAGCATGGAATGCATCACATACCATTTGAAAGCTTTTCTTATTTTGAAATTGTTTTAAAAATTTTAAAAAGTCTTTGCTGAGTGATAAAATTATGTAAGAGAATAAAGCCTTGTCAGTGTATATTTATTAGCCATTATTGAGGGAGAAAATTATCCTGCTGTTTTAAATAAAAGCTAAGCTCCCAAGGGCAATGACTGAGCTGTGGTCCCCTTTGACTCTCTTTATACTCCAAAGGAAAGCCTTCAATCAAATTGAGTAAAAATTATAGTATCTGACATTTATCTTGGCACATAGAGTTCACACACATCATGTCATTTATCACTGAAAGCAATGACTTGAGGTCAGTATTGATAGTGTTGCCGTTCTTTGTAGCCCAGAAGCTTCAGTAATGGACATGAAAGACAGTGAAATATTTTCTAACCTGTAATGTCTAGTTATCAAGGTAATATATATTAATTAAACAAGGCAAAATCTAGCAAGGGGGCTTAGGATGAAATGTTAAAAAGGCATTTATTCTTGGGGTCTTAGGGTCCAGAATCCTGATCCTGTCCCTGTAATTAAGACACATTAATGAGAAAGTCCAAATGATAGTGGCTGTTACCTCTGTCACCTGTCAATGCAGGCTGTAACCACATGTAAAATGCCCCTTGAGTATTGCTGTGAGCTCCAGATGTGTTACAAATGACCAGGAATTCACTCCCTGCTGCAGAGGCAGTATCAACTATTACTGTGCTTTCTTGTTTAGTAGGGAGAAGGTTTTTTCCCCTTTCATCTTCAATGTATGTAAGCATTGCTGAGTTTTTCAAGTCTTACTGAATTTTTCATAAAACTGGTTTTATAGTTATCATTCATAGCTCTCCTGAGTTCATTCCTCTCAGGGTTGGAAGCAAATACCAAGGACATATGCTTTGCTCAGTTAAGATCCACCTTGTGGTAATCAAGAAACAGATTCCTTAGTTACCTCTACTCTGGTTTTGCCGTTCACAATGAATTCTCCCTTTCTTTTTTATCCACCCATGCCCCATCCATCAGTCCACTGACTTACTTGATTCAACAAGTATCAATGGGGAAAGTTCTATAAGAAAAGATAATAATAGGTGCCAGGACTCAGTATTGCACCAAGACTTCATATAGCCTTCTTACAAGGTCATTAGACTTTTACACCCACTCCATTAATTATCCATACCCACCAGAATATTTATATTCAATTTGAGATCCTTGTTTTATTTCTGCAAAAGTTAAAAAAATATAAAAACCAATCATAAGGGATGGGTGTTGTGCAACTGCAGATTAAGGCCTGCTTGGGATACCTACATCCCACATTGGAGTGCTGTTTTGAGTCCCAGCTCCTTCTTGCTATCCAGCTTCCTGTGAGTGCATACCCTGAGAGGCAACCAATGACAGCTCAATTACTTTGGTCCCTAACATCCACACCAGAGGCGATTTTTGAGTTCCTAGTTCCTTATTCCTGGCTCCTAGCTTCTTTCTGGGCCATCCCTGGCTGTTACTGGCATTTAGGGAGTGAACCAGCAGAAGGAAGAGTCTCTCTCTCTCTCCCTTTGTGTCTATCTCATTCTATGTTTGCTTTGTCTTCCAAATAATATAAATAAATAGACATTTAAATAAATAAAATAAATAGACATTTCAGGACTTGAAGTCCTGAAAGCTTTGGTTTTGTGGAATATCCAAAAAATTATGTTTATTAACTTTATTTTTAAAAGTTCTAACCTGCTGACTAGGGGATAAATTAAGGAAAATATTTACTTCAAGGAAATAAAATACACGAAAAAATATTCATCTAGTAAACTGCATAATTGGTTCTGTGCCAGATAAAAATACCATGCAACAAAAAACTTAGAATACTTGTTTCTTGAACTACATATTTTAAAATGCTTCAAAACAGGGGCCACCACTGTGGAGAAGTGAATTAAGCTGCTGCTTGTCATACTGGATCAGAGTGGTCAATTCAAGTTCTGGTTGATCTGCCTTCAGCCCAGCTCCCTTCTAATGTGCCTTGGAAAGCAGTGGAAGATGGCCCAAGTATGTGGGCCCTGCCACCCATGTGGGAGACACACATGAAGTTCCATGATCTTCTGTCTTTGGCCTGGCCCAACTCTATTGTGGTCATTTGGGGAGTGAAGCAACAGATGAAAGACATCTCTCTCTCTCTCTGCCTCCCTTCCTTCTTCCTTGTCTCTGTATCACTCTGTATTTCAAATAAATGAGTCTTTAAAAAAAAAAAAAAAGCCTCAAAGCATCCTAACTGAAGCAAGTACACACGCTGACTGTGAGATCCACTAAATCATCAAAAAGTTCTGTGCTTCCACCTAGTGAGTCTCCTCTGGTGGGTCTTAGCCAGGGAAGCCAGTCTTGTCACTCTCTGCTATAAATCAGATCGGTGTTGGGGAGTGAGGAGAAATGAAAATTTCACATCTGTAACCTGTACTTGGACCTTTTGAACTTAAATGCTAGATATTTCTTCTCTGATTCATATTCTTTCAGGTCAAGAGATCTTTTAAGTCAAAAGTTTTAAATGGGGTATGATCATTTGATAAAATATGACTTATAGGCAAAATATATAATTAAATGCTTGAAAATATTTCTATACTGACACACAATCTCTACATGCTTTTCTTCACTGAAATTTGTTCTGCTAATATTCTCTACAACTACCTTAATGTTGTTCAAGCCTCTCTCATGAGCTGCAGATTTAGTCTTCCTCTCTGAACCTGTCAAGTTGTGAAGTTAAGAAAAAGATTAAATGAAATAATAAATATCAGCTGCTAATAATAACAGAACAGCCACAAATAATAATACCTTCAAAAAACAATAGCAACAGAGTTCAGATGTAGACTGTGTAGAACTGGAAGGCTTGGCTCTGTGGTTATCAAGGGCTTCTCCATCCTAGGCCCTAAGAGAACGGCTCAAGGGCCAATGAGTTACAGGAGAGAAAAAGGAGGGCATGAAGTCTGCTTCTGCTATGTCTTATTGAACAAGGCTAGCCTCCTAGTCACAAGATCTCTCTGTCCCAGATTTCACAGACACAAATCAGAATCCCATCCAACAAGGCCGGAGATCTGCAGGAAACACATGATAAGCAATTTTGATGATCTTGGTGAGAACTTCTCTGCAGTTTTGAGGAAGAAGATCAGTCATCTCCCTTCCTTCTCCTGGTATGGGAGATGTGCCTGAGAACACAGATTTTTCTGAAGCAATCCTCCTTGCCAAATCCTGCTGAATCTCCAGCACTCTGACCGTTTTAGATCTGTGATGGAGATGACTCATCTAGCAGGTTCACAGACACCTTCTTTGAAATTTCAGCTTGTTGATCTGACTCATAGCACATTGTAATTTGGAGTTCAGTCAGAACTTCCTAGTTAACATCCTGTTACTCTAGTACAAAAGCAAAACTTTGTTTCATACGTAACTATCTTAATAAGTTTTCTTTTTAGTTAGACTAGATTTTTACTTAAATTTCCTGATTTTTCTTATATAGTCAATTTTCTCCGAAAAGGAAACATCTCCCCTACCATATTTATGCCACACAGTGTCCTATTCTGTTACCTAGAACCACTTAAACAAGACCAAATAATTGTGGTGATTATTTGAATACTTACTTTCTTAATTTAAATAAGGATGCCTAAAGGCATACATCAACACATGTATGTGCAGTTGATTCCTCTTATGCATTCTTAAGGGTGTATGATTGTTTCACACATTAATATGGCCATATTATCATTTCTTGCTTTGCCATGAGATTAAATTTTCTATATCAAACCATCTTTGTGTAACTGTACTGTGGGGATTTTCCTTTTGAGTAAACTACAATTACTTATTCCCTTCCTCAACATCTCTGCTAGCTTTCATATCAACAGTCTACTCAAACTGCACCCCAAAGATGACTGAAATTCCCTTCCTCCTTCAACTTGAATAAAATTTTTAAAAAATCCTATGTCTGTATTGATAGGTCGATTGATCTATTTACAACAGGGACTGAAATATGTTTGCAATCACCCCAGAAACTATCATAATCCCTGCATGAAACAGATGTTCAGAAAACACCAGGACTTCTAGGACACTGCTTTCTGAACTTGCCATCTAAATAATTATAAAATGTAGCTAAAATATTTAAATGTCTTTTATTGTCACCCAAGTTTCCTAAAAGTTGACACCATTAATGTACTCTTTCTATATGACCAGTCCTATACTTAATGTAGCATACTGAATATTATTGATGTGGAATAAATATTTATGGAATTGATGTAGAATAAATGTTTATGGAATTGAATTAAACTAAATATACATGTACTTTTAAAATTTCACTTATTTGTTTATTTACTTATTTATTTGAAAGTAAAAGACACATAGATAAACAGAGATCTCTGCCAGATATCTCTCATCCACTGGTTTGCTTTCCAAATGTTCACAGTGAGAACTCACTCCACATCTCCTATACGCAGACTCGTGATGTGTCCCAGAGTGTGCATTAGCAGGAATTTGGAATCAGGAATAAAGCCAAGACTTGAATCCAGACACTTCAAAATGAGATGTGGGCATCCCAACCTGCAACCTAACCACTATGCCTAATGTCAGACAAACAGATACTTTAGTACAGAAAAGCACAAACATAAACACAAATGAACCTAACACCCAAAACTAATGAAAAATGTCTATTATATTTACTGTAATATATTTTTCTCTCTTGAAATAAATAAAGCAACGTTTTTTATTTTGTCTTATCTGTTCTATTTCAGTCACTCTCATAGAATCAGGAATTCACTATTGATTACATTACTTTGCCAATTATTTTAAAATATTATGTAGTACTTTTTGTCCTTAAATTATATAAGAGGTATAAGACTGTATTTCTTCTGAAATTTAGTTTGTTCACAAAAATTGGTTCTTTTTTTTTCTTTTTTTTTTTTTTTTTTTTTTTGACAGGCAGAGTGGACAGTGAGAGAGACAGAGAGAAAGGTCTTCCTTTGCCGTTGGTTCACCCTCCAATGGCCGCCGCGGCCAGCGCGCTGCGGCCGGCGCACCACGCTGATCCGATGGCAGGAGCCAGGAGCCAGGTGCTTTTCCTGGTCTCCCATGGGGTGCAGGGCTCAAGCACCTGGGCCATCCTCCACTGCACTCCCTGGCCACAGCAGAGAGCTGGCCTTGAAGAGGGGCAACCGGGACTAGAACCCAGTGTGCCGGCGCTGCAAGGCGGAGGATTAGCCTAGTGAGCCGCGGCGCCGGCCGACAAAAATTGGTTCTTAAATTCTCTCCCCATTGTATGTAAAATTCCTGGTTCTTTTCTTTTTTTTTTTTTTTTTTTTTTTTTTTGGACAGGCAGAGTGGACAGTGAGAGAGAGAGACAGAGAGAAAGGTCTTCCTTTGCCGTTGGTTCACCCTCCAATGGCTGCCATGGCCGGCACACTGAGGCCGACACACCGCGCTGATCCGATGGTAGGAGCTAGGTACTTATCCTGGTCTCCCATGGGGTGCAGGGCCCAAGCACTTGGGCTATCCTCCACTGCACTCCCTGGCCACAGCACAGAGCTGGCCTGGAAGAGAGGCAACCAGGACAGAATCCGGCGCCCCAACCGGGACTAGAACCCGGTGTGCTGGCGCCGCAAGGCAGAGGATTAGCCTAGTGAGCCACGGCGCTGGCCTCTTGTTTCATTCATTTTAACTACTAGATAGTATTCTGCTACATAGCACTTGGGTTGCTTCTGGTTTTTACTACTAAAGCGATGCTTAAGTGGGTAACCTGTACATGTCACTTTGTGTACTTGTGCGGTAATTTCTCTAATGGTATGTCTAGAAGCATACTTATTTAAAAATTCATAGAGGATCATCAAGTCTCCAATGATAAAATATGCCAAAGAAGAGAATGTTGATCACTTTGATTTGATCAGTATGTATTATATTCATATATTGAAGTGCTTCACCATACTCCATAAATATGTGAAGTTTTAATTATTTATTTATTTATTTGAAAGGTAGAGTTACAAAGAGAGTAGGAGATACAGAGAAAGAGAGCGAGAGTGAGAGAGAAAGAGAGAGAGAGAGACTTGCCATCTGCTGGTTTGCCTAACGGTCACGAGGGCCAAGGCTAGGCCAGGCCAAAGTCAGGAGCCGGGAGTTTCATCCATATTTCCCACTTAGGTACAATGGGACTTGCACTTGGGCCATCTTCTGCTGCTTTTCCCAAGCCATTACAGAGAACTGGGTAGGAAGTGGAACAGCCCAGACAGGAATCACTTAATGAGGCTGACACTGTGATGTAGCCAATAAAGCTGTCACCTGTGATGCTGGCATCCTATATGGGCACTGGTCTGTGTCCCAGCTGAAATACATTTTGAGGTCTTTCGATTTAGTGTTACTAGCTTATTCTCAGAAACGTCTATGCCAATTCATACTCTCAAGAATCACTGTCTGAAAGTCTTTTCAACTTCAGTAGCCTTTTACAATTTTCTGGTCTACCTCTTTGTCAGTTGCTAAAACAGATGAATTAACATACCAGCTGTGGTTACAGATTTCTTAATTCCTTCCTACTGTTGTGCTTACTTGGCTTTATATATTGACCATTTGGTTGGTACATACAAGTTCACAGTATTGCATCTCATGAGGAAATATCATACTACTTTGAATTCAGTTTAACAAGTTCTTTTTTTTTTTTTTTTTTTTTTTTTTTTTTTTTTTTTTTGACAGGCAGAGTTAGACAGTGAGAGACAGAGACAGAGAGAAAGGTCTTCCTTCCATTGGTTCACCCCCAAAATGGCCGCTACAGCAAGCACGCTGCGCCGATCTGAAGCCAGGAGCCAGGTGCTTCCTCCTGGTCTCCCATGCCGGTGCAGGGCCCAAGCACTTGGGCCATCCTCCACTGCATTCCCGGGCCACGGCAGAGAGCTGGACTGGAAGAGGAGCAACCGGCACAGAATCCGCCGCCCCCACAGGGACTAGAACCTGGGGTGCCGGCGCCGCAGGTGGAGGATTAGCCAAGTGAGTCAAGGTACTGGCAACAAGTTCTTTTGAATTTCTACGTATCTCTATATATTTCTGATAAAATTACTCTTTTAGTTAGTGTGTATATAGAATTACTTTTATAATTTCTTAATTTTTATCTTTTGTGAGGCATTATAATTTACAAACAGCACATATCTATTTGTCTACATTGATTTTTTAAAAAAATTTCAGTCTCAGCTGGCGCCGCGGCTCACTAGGCTAATCCTCCGCTTTGCGGCGCCGGCACACCGGGTTCTAGTCCCGGTTGGGGTGCCGGATTCTGTCCCGGTTGCCCCTCTTCCAGTCCAGCTCTCTGCTGTGGCCCGGGAGTGCAGTGGAGGATGGCCCAAGTGCTTGGGCCCTGCACCCCATGGGAGACCAGGAAAAGCACCTGGCTCCTGCCCTCAGATCAGCGCAGTGCATCGGCCACAGCATGCCGGCCGCAGCGGCCATTGGAGGGTGAACCAATGGAAGGAAGACCTTTCTCTCTGTCTCTCTCTCTCACTGTCCACTCTGCCTGTCAAAAAAAATAAAATAAATTAAAAAAGATTTCAGTCTCTTTTAATGGGGATAATTACTGTATTAAATTAAGCGTATGTATATATATTTGGATTTAGTTTTACATCTTGTACTTTATAATTTACTCTGCTTTTCTTTTTTTAAATTGTATTTAAAGTCTGCTGTTCTTAGTAGCTTTTTCCTTGCCTTCTGCTAACAAGATAAAATTTCCTTCCTGATTTGAAAATTAAACAGTCTATTTCTATTGGGTTAGTAATTTCCTTTCACTAAGTTTTCAATATTCATGTAATTATAGTTCTCCCTAATAAATCGTAAGATTAATCAATTCCATTATTTTCTTTCAAATGATTCAAGGATGTATAGCAAACTATATTTCCTCAGATACTCCAGTTTAGTCATTGTAATTACTATTTAATAGCAAAAATTAACTATTCCAAAAGTAATTATTAGTATAATTCTTAGTAAGAGTTAGAGCAATTGCTTTGCTACTTCTTTTTTTTATTCCTAATTGTCCTTATTAACTCAATATTTTTCATTATGAAGTATATCCCTTAGTATATCTTTCAATGGGAGTCTATGTGCAAAACTTATTTTTGTTTTTATATTTATGAATATCTGCATTTTGAACCCTTGGTTTTGAATAATAGTTTGTGAAATATAGTATCTTATTATCCAGCAATTTGAAAAATTCATTCATCTATTGTTCCTAATGAGAAATCTGATATCCATCCAATTATATTTTTTTCTAAATAAATTGTCATTTCCTTCTATTTTTTTCAAATCTTTCTGTCTTCTGTCTTCTTACAGACTTTTTTTTTATCTTCCTAGGGATTTGATGATATTTTTTCCATCTAAGAATTCACATTTCGCTTCCAATATGAAATATTTTTAAACAACATTTTTATAATAGTGTCTGTTTATTTTTGTCTTGCTTAAATTTGAATTTGATGAATGATAAAATTACAATGATTGTATAATTTCTCTCTTCCAGGTGAATCCTTTTATTCTGCGTGGTATTTGATTAATATTTCCTTTAGCTGTATATAATTTAACCCAAATGTGTAGGTTTTTATGATTTTTAGAACTTTTATTTTGTACACATATCTTTTTAGGGAACTCAGAGATTTTCAGGCTGTGGTACTCAAAACAATCACTGCTCACTGACATTAAAATGCAACCATCTTTGATAATACATATTTCATATGTTCCTTTCGGCTGGAATAGTTTATCTACTACTCACCTTTTCACCCATAACTCGTGCAACATGTCTGCCACTTGGTAGTTTTATATTGAATGTTCTTTTATTTTATCCAGTTTTTATATGTCTTCTCTAGGTGAAACAATGAACACATATCCAGATATTTTTGTCAACTAAATTTAACAAAATTATTCTCTCATAGGTTTTAAGATATTTTTCTTTTTGTTTGTCTTTCATACTATTTCATCAGGATAATCATTATTGATACATGAATATATAACTATAAGTTTCCTAAGCTAAGTGTAGGATTATAATAGACAGCCAAAATTTTTTTTCTTAGTAAAATGTAAGGCAGATCAAACATTTGAAATTAAACAGTAAAGTGACTTAACCAGACTAGTACAAAAATCTGTGAGAGCAGTATTCATTGTAATCAAAAGTTAAAAACAAGTGCATTTTGTCATTTCTCTTTATCCAATGTCATATTGAGGTCTTTAACCACATTAAATTAATACTTGATTTATACAAGTCTTCATTTTGTTGGGGCAGTCGTTTTAATGAGTTAAGGAATAAAACTAAAATAGACCAAGATCAGATGGATTTTCTAGTTGAACAACAAACCATGACGATGAGTTAATTCTATCGGTAAAACATTATACTAACATCTTGAATTATTATATGCTAATTTATTCTGCATTATTAACATAAAGAATTACCTGTAGTTACAATTGGTAAATCTTCTTTATCTTAGAAGCAATCCTAAACATTTCTGTTTAAATAATTGCTCAGCATAGTGAATACCTCTGCTAATTACTTGTTAATTGACTGAAGTGGGATTACATAACGATGTCATCTGTCACAAATACTCCCTATAAATACCAATTGATCCATTAGTGCAAAACACAAATTAGCCTGTTCATTCAAGTAGTAAATTTAATGTATTTGATTCAATTATATCATTTTACTACTCTTTTGTATTCACTAAATATCTGGATTTATTTTTTGTCACGACAGTAATTGTCAATACACATTAAAATTTCTATCACTCAGCTACCATTCTTTTATTCACTGTGAAGACAGCTTTAAAAGAGATATATTTTATTGTTAGAATTTGGCTTGAAGCCAGTGTTGTGGCACGGTGGATAAGCCACCACCTGCCATCCCATATGAGCAAAGGTTCGGGTCATGGATCTTCCACTTCCTATCCAGCTTCATGCTAACACGCCTGGAAAAGCAGCAGAATATGGTCTAAGTGCTCGGGCCCTTGCCACACAACTGGGAGACCTGGATGGAGTTCCAGGCTCCCAAGCTTCAGCCTGGCCCAGCTCAGATTATTGGAGCCAACTGGGGAGTCAACTAGTGGATGGACGATGTCTCTCTGTGTCTCTCCTCTCCCTTTAACTCCACCTTTCAAATAAATCTTTTTGAAAAACAGCAACTTACAAAAATCACATATAAAATCTTACAAAAAAGTAATTTGGCTTTATTATTTAATAACCAGAATAGTTTTAAATGGCTATGTTTGATAGTAATGCACTGTTAGGAGTAAAATGATGAGCGGATGAAAAATCTTTAATGCTATTTTTAATAAAAGCTGCAAACAAAACAAAAATTAGTATTAAATGCTGAAATAAACAAAGAAATATTCAAAGCTTGCCATGTGGAAATGTTTTTACTCTTTTGTTAAACACATGGGATTCTGTACAAATTATCCTCATTAAAACTAATGACAATCTTGGCTTTACCTACCCAAGGATCTCAGCAGGAAATTAAAGGCTGGCATTTCCAAAGATACCAAAAGAAAAGGGAACAGTTCCATAGAATAATTGGAATGTTATCCATCAATTATGAGCAAAAGCATACCTAAATAGTTTTAATATTCCAAATTATACCCAAGTTAATCATCACTCATAATTGGTGTTATAAATTTCATACCAAAAGCTATGCATCTCGTTATAGTGGATCCTACAGTGTGTTGCCTGGATCCATTCCTTAGGACTGAAGGGCCACCCCTTCAGATGCAGGGTTTCCTGTGTTTGAGGCTGCTGTTGCCACTGCATCATAGCTTGCGTTCTTAGGCTGAATATTGCTTCAATCAATTTTCCTCCTTATTTATAAAAAACAATCCCCAATAAACGTCCCGCATGGAAATATGTTCCTTGAGTACCTGTCCAACGGCATTAATTTTCCTCCACCTACATGACATTTTAGTGAAAGCGATGTAGCATCTCACGTCCTACACAAAAAATACTTGACAATCAATAAACGTAGCAAGAAAGAAAAAACTGAATGACGTAGGTACTATAATCTGGTTAAGTGGGTGACATTTCGAAAGACATTTTCAGTTATCAGGAGGAATCTGTTTTGACTCTTTTAGTTTTAGAAGCTTTCACAGTAACTTGTTTTTCCAGGACAGGGCTTGAAACGTCTATAAAGGGAATGTAGCACAATGATGAGACGAGCTAGAACTGTTCATGCTGAGCATGTAGTTGATTTTAATTAGCTACAGTATATACTTTTACCCTGAAAAAAGGTCATGATTTGTCAATAAAAAATTCTAATTTGTTTTCTTTTTAGAAGAGGATGAAATAAATATCATATGCACAATTTTAATACTAAATTCAGGGGTCCAGCACTGTGGCACAGCAGGTTAATGCCCTGGCCTGAAGTGCCGGCATCCCATATGGGTGCCAGTTCGAGACTCGGCTGCTCCACTTCCTGTCCAGCTCTCTGCTATGGCCTGGGAAAGCAGTAGAAGATGGCCCAAGTCCTTGGGCCCCTGCACCCACGTGGGAGATCTGGAGGAGGCTCCTGGCTCCTGGCTTCGGATCGGCACAGCTCTGGCCATTGGGGCCAACTGGGGAGTGAACCATCAGATGGAAGATCTCTCTCTCTCTCTCTCTCTCTCTCTCTCTCTCTCTCTCCCTCTCCTCTTTCTGTGTAACTCTGACTTCCAAGTAAAATAAATAAATCTTTAAAAGAAATACTAAATTCAAGGCAAGATAATGTTAACTTAGAAATATGGAAATGCACTAACACAAAAAAATTCGAGCTCTGGGAATGAATCAGGGTGAAGAGAACAGAGTTAAACTGAGGTCCGTTCATGATGGCCTGGTGTTCTTCAGGGCTACTGAAATGGAAGATAATTTTTGTACTTGCTGAAATGCAAAGTAAAATAGCAGACCTATTGCAAATTCCATATAAATAATCCTAGATTCTGGGATACTTCAGCACCTGCATCTTGCACAATTCAGGAATCTCTGAGGAAGTAGCTCATTTTTACAAAGCATCATTTCGGTCATAGATTATGCAACTACAATTTATTATATAAATGAGGTCCATCAAGTCCAATATAAACATACAGAAATTTCACTGATTTTAGACACTGGGAAAGCATGAACTGCCCATGAGTGAATCGTAATGCTGATTCGTCAGGTTCCACACATCCAATATCTGCTTACTCAGGTCACACATACACATTAAAAATTACTGCAGTTTTGATCTTATAAGGAATATAGAACAAACTCACTAGCCGTTATAATCTAATTAATCATAAACATCTGTGCATTATATAACTGTATATATGAGCCAGAAGATATCATCTCAAAGAGTCCAAAATCTTACTAATCAAGCTTATTAAGTTCTCAGAGTTTGCTGTTTAACATATTTATCCTGAAAATGAATATATAATCCAGTGAGTTAAGTATCCTATAGCTGAAATTCAACTTCCTTTCATTCTTATCTGCTGGGAAGAGAAAAATATAGCTTTGCGAAAAGTGCCTGTATGAGAATTCATTCTATAAATATGAAGTTACATTTTACTTATAATAGATCTGTTCTATGTATAAGTGTAGTAGTGCTATATTAATCCTTGGATCTACCAAAATTGTAGTGATGTGTCTATAATTTATAGTAGCCACTGACTTATGTTCTTATATCAAACTATGAAGAGTGATCAGATTCTTGAGTAAACAGATGACTACCCTAATATTGGTCATGGCAACCAGACGAGGCAGTATGATTGGATACATTTAAATCTATCTCTATTATTAAAAATCAAGATAAAGCATTAGCTTCAAACTGTGTGAATAGATAAAATCCAATCAGTAAGAACAACTGAAATGCTTTATTTATTTGCATTATTAGTTATTTAATGAGATTCTTCCTACAAAAGTCAGAACACCAACTTGTGAGGGCAAATTTCACTCATTAGAGCAAAAACAGATCACAGGTAGCCCTGGAGCTGAGGAACAACAGCCTTGACTTTTGGCAATATTTTTCTGATCAACCTTGCACTGTTCTGTTGTCTCCTATTTCTCTTTTCTCTGTGTCAAAGATTTCACCTTCCTGGTGTCTGGGCTCCTGCAGCTTCTTCTTGCAATAAGCCTCAGTGAGGTGCTTTGGGATTTTCATGCTGCTGATGTCAATTTTTGTGGGGGTAGCAATGACAAATTTTTGGTATGTTCTATGAGGGAAAGAGGTCCAGTCTCAAGCAGGAAACCACTTCTCAGCTGATACAAGAAAACCACCACCACTTGCCTCTGTGGTGCCCAGGGAGCGTGATCAGAATGGTCCCAGGGGTGATGCTGGCCCACAGTTTCCTCTCGTGCTGACTGAAGGGTTTTTAGCCATGACCAACTTTCAAGGAACATCTTCAGTGAGATAACATCTAGGCATTTTGTGAAGCTTTTCCACCTTGGTGCCACCATTCTTGTCTCCAAGAACTGGTTTTGTGACCACAGCAAGAACCTTCTCCTTCATTTTCTTTTCAGTCCTGGATTTGGAAATTCAGTATTTCCTCTTGTACAGGCCCTTCCTGGAATCCATGGCAGACCAGGAGTATCTGCCAAGCGTTCTCACAAGCGCAAGGTTGCACTGCAGTGAGGTTTCCCTTTCTTGGGCTTTTTATCCTTGAGGCTCTTTTTTTTAACTTTGTCATTGCATTATCTGACTTCTTGGCTGGAGATTTCTTCTTAGTGTCCCTCTTTGGAGCTTTTTTGCCTGCCATCTTGCAAGACAGGAAACAGAATAAGCCAGAAAGTCTTTAGTGATATTTATCTGTCATAGGATGTTACAACACTAATTCTCAGACTTTATTTTAGTGTTGCTTTGAAACACCACAATTTGCAAATATTTGATTCAAGGGAAATATTTCTATAGGCTACCCACCACTGCCATGTGCCTAGCATTATGTCATCATAGAGGACAATGAGATGATTGAGACAAAATCTTTGCCTTCAAGGAGCTTCCAGTCTGGAGAAGGAAACATACCTGGAGAAAAAAAAAATGGCAATAAAATATAGATAGCACCATAATAAAGGAACAGACTAATGCCTGTGATAGAATGGACAGCAGAGTATTAATTCTGCCAAGGCAAGAAAGGTGTGTGTAAGGTTAAAGGGGAGAGCAATAGGATTTTTCAGACATCGAGACATGGAAGGGAATTCCAAATAAAAGAGCACAAGGGACTAAATCTTGGAGTCTGGATGTAGATAATTCCAGAAAGAAGCAGGAAGAAGGGGATAAAGATGGTGCCATGAAGGTATTCAGAAGCCAATATGTTTGTATTGATGATCCCATGTCAAATGCCGTTTTTCAAATTTCTATGGCCTTTATATTAAAAATGGGATTCCAAACAATAAACTAGTAGTTATGGCTCCAAATCAACTAGGTCACTAAATTCCAAAACCAAAAATATAAATTATAATTTATCAATTTCATGACTGCTTGATCTGAGCATCTCATTAAGATGCAGCATATCAAAGAATTTTACCAAGAAGTATGAGATATGAGTTCATCCCATAGACTAGATAAATCATGTCACTTCACTGAATGTCAGCTTTTTAACTCATCGGTAAAAGGAGAGCGTGAAGTTGAATTTTGCCTTAAGGTGTTTTGCAGTTCTAAGGGTCTGATTCTTATTGAACTTAGTTTCAACCCTACAAGAAAATTCATTACAAGGAAATGATTTTTCTGAAAATGAGAAAGGCAAGTTAAGTGGAAATACAACAGGTAGGATTCAGAAGTCACACAGAGAGCACACTGAATATGAGTTGGAAGAGCCATAATGCTCAAAAAGGTGACAATTTCTATAAAACAGCAAATTCTGCTATTTTCCAGAGGCTGTGTGCAGAAAGTTCTTTGAAGGTAATTTTAAGTATATTTGCAAGGTTCCCTTTCATACAAAGGAGTACTTTAAGATGTTCATGGAAATGGCATTAAATATAAATATTTTTGGGTAAAAATATACTTTGAAATCATGTGTATCAACCATGCATTTTTTGAAGACTCTATCTCTATCTCTGTGTCTGTGTGTCTTCTGCAAACTCTGTTTTAAGACGTTGATAAATAAGATGATTAAGTATTGATAAATCATTCATTTTTTAAAGATTTATTTATGAGAGGCAGAGTTAGAGAGAGAGAGAGAGAGAGAGAGAGAGATCTTCCATCTACTGGTTCAATCCCAAAATGGCTGCAATAGCCAGGGCTGGACCAGGAGCCAGGAATTTCTTCTGGGTCTTCCATATGCGTGCAGGGGCTCAAGCACTTGGGCCATCTTCTACTGCTTTCCCAGGTCATCAACAGGGAGCTGAATTGGAAGTGCAGCAGCCAGAACTCAAAATGGCATCCATATGGGATGCCAGCACTGCATGTGCAGGCTTAATGTACTACGCCACAGCAAAACAAAAGTCATTCTTTTTATAAGTCTTTACATTAAAAATGTAAAAGGCATTGTCTGTGGAGATAGATGCACCTGTTCTTCCATTCTGGTTAATTGACTTTTCAGTTATGTGGTCATAGGCAATGTGGGGAACAATCCGGACTAGACTGAGTTACTGGAATTAAGACTTATTCTATGCATCTGCTCTCCCACAATATGGCGCTGGGAGAGAAGAAAACAGCTTCTACACAGGTGCCTCCAGTTCAACCAATAAACTGTAGGACTCGCTCCTGATTGGAGGAGAGCAGCGTACTCGGCGTGTGGGCAGCCGAGTTGGGATTGGTGGAGGAGGACTATAAAGGAGGAGAGAGACGGCATGCACCAGGAACATCTAAGGGGAACACCCGTGCAGCCCCCGAGAAGAGCCGGCCGGCGGTGTGCCGCTCCCCTGCGGAAGTGGGGAATGTGGCCAGGGGGAACTGCCCTTCCACGGAGGTGGAAGGGATAGTAGCCAACCCGGGAAGAACCAGCAGCAAACCCGGGGAGGGCCGAGCAGACGAAAGAACAGCGCAGGGTCCTGTGTTGCTCCTCCACGAAGAGGGGGAGCGACAGGCAAACACTTCACTCTCTTTCTAATTAATTCCTTGATACACAATAATTATCTAAAAATGTGGAAATGACTGCATGAAGTTAAGGTGAGGATTATAACAGTCTATGTTATCCACTAGTGGATGCCTGCCAGAGTGGTAGGCACTAAATACTAATTGCTTTGTAATGCATAATGATGTCTGCACAATGGGTTTCCTATGTTGCTGTGTTAGACTATTGCCCAATTGTAATAATTGTCATCTTTAGATGAAGCCTAACTTAAGTTCCTTTAAAAAACCATTTAAAAGGTCAAAACTTCAAAACACTGATAGGCTTTTCTCATACCTACCATTTGTTTTCTCAAAACAACATCCAGGTAGTTACTGTTTCATTGATTTAACTCTCTGCATGTGAAAAATGTACGTATATTAATCTGCATATTTCCCCATATTTTTCTAGGCAAACAAGGTTTTTCTCACAATTAGGCATTTACTTTGAAGAAGAAAAAAGTCTAATACCTTGTATTAAAAAAAAAAAAAACTAAGTATCTGATCCTCAGGCTAAAAAGACCCTAGCACAGTGCCATAAAAGTCATGGACAAAGACAATTGTTCTATATAGTATTTAATTCGTGAGCAACTAGTCGCGGTTTTAAGAGTTTATCTTTTTAGTTTCATATATAGGAATGATTAAACCAAATCTTAACTATCTGAACTTATTTTTATTAAATAAAGCCATGTATGTATCATCTTACAAAATGATTATCTAAAAACTACATCTAGTTAGAAAAAGTCTTTTCAGACAATTTTGAGTAACCACTATGTCCAAAGTACCATGAGAAGAACACAAAACTAAAAGAGCCAGTTACTGACTGAAGAGTTGATCTTTTATTAGGACAAATAGATATTTGCTGAAGTTAAGAACAATACAAGACAGTGTGATATCATAAAGAATTCACATGCTTTGTGATCAAAATATTTCTCACAAGTGTGACAGGACTAGAACTTGGTTTGAAACAGTGTATATGACTTTGATCAATGATGAGGAGGGGGAGTGATGAGCAACACAGGGAAACAGGACTTCAGAAACTATTTCATGATATGTGTGGTGACTTGCAAATTATAAAAAAGATTTATATGAATAACCAAGGCTGCCTACTAATTAATTTTTCTTGAATGTTCAACGTAGGAACCTACCAATTAGAACTTGGGAAAATACCAAGTTCTTGTGAGGACTTAAACGGTGACAGTTTAAGCTACACATTTTACACACAAGAATAATAAAACTTAAAACACCATTTTTGTACCATGCACTGAAATATCTTTTCTGAGGATACATGTATGTCAACTTAGGAAAAAATTACTTTCCTGACTATGAAAAAGGAGCAGAACCTTTATGTCACCCTAGAGACAGATGCAGTATTTGTTAATATCTTTCTACAAATTCTGCATAAGCTTAAGAAAGTGGATAAATAGGCCATTGATACTATGCCAAAAATATGCATTCCTCTTCCAAAATAAATAAGCATATGGTTCTGAAGCTTTTTCACCTTTTCTCTTTTCTCCCTAAATTTTTTCTAACTACCACCCATTAGGCAAATATGGCAATGGAGCAACAATTGAGAATATTCAGAGGAAGATGATTCTTGCCACTTAATCTAAAAGAAAGTTTACTTAAGAATAAATATGCACTTCAAAGAAAGCTTTTCAAAAGCCTTCTCTTAAATATCAGAATCACTGTAACTTTATGGCAAGTTGACATCAAAAGCCTAAGATCACTGAATTGTTTTTCCTGTTCGGAGCATCTCAGCTAACAGTCACTAATATAGTTTGTTTCAAAGACACATGAGACAAATAAAAGAGATCTAGTTAGCCTAATTTTCTCCTCCAAGGACAATGTGAATGAGTCTTGCCCAAAGATAATAGACAATGTCTACAGAAGCCAATGTACCTTTTTAACTTGAGCAAAATAATGAGTATACCCATGCAGAAATAATCCATCTGTAACCTGCTGTTTTAATTACTGGGAACTGCAGTACAAATGGCAAATAACATAATGTTATAGGTAAGAGAAGAAAAATTGTCTTAATTGACCTTAGAAGAATTTCTCTGTCTTAAAATACATATACCCATTTTCACAGGTAATAATAATTCATTAGAATTTTTCTATTCTGAGAAATTGATAGTAAACAATGCAATAGGAAAGCTTAAAAACATGTTATTTGACAGATTTCTGTAATTATTTATGATATTTTTGTTCATTCTGTTCCTTATAGCTTCATCTATGATTTATCAATTTTATCTATATTTTTAAACAGAGGGACAGAGGGGAGGAGTGAGAGAGGGAGGATGTAACAATCATTATATTCTAGAATTGCATCTATAAACTACATTGAGTCTGTTCTGTTTGTATTAGTATCACATTAATTTCTGTAATTATTTATGATATTTTTGTTCATTCTGTTCCTTATAGCTTCATCTATGATTTATCAATTTTATCTATATTTTTAAACAGAGGGACAAAGGGGAGGAGTGAGAGAGGGAGGATGTAACAATCATTATATTCTAGAATTGCATCTATGAACTACATTGAGTCTGTTCTGTTTGTATTAGTATCACATTAATATGAGAATTGAAAAAAATGATTTAAATACATAGAAATGATCTACCTGTGGTCCTGTGCTCCTCTTTTGCCTAAATCCTCCACTCTTGGTTGCATGACCATTCTAAGAGATTGTTAAAAATCCATATGCCTATACTCCATCCCATGAAATTCTGTAAGCTTCTTAACTGTGAAAACCTATTCAGTGTTGCTAAGATGATACCCTCAGTGCCTGGAAGAGTATCTCTCAGGATGGTTGAAGAAGGAAGAACATCCTTGTGAAAGTCTCTTCTAACATTCAAGAACAGAGGTAACATGGTAAAAGTGATTGGAGTAGAAAGGGTGAGAAGTGAACAGATTTTTCTACTTTTCATATATATGTATATATACAAAATATTTTATGTTAAATATTAATTTTTTTTTCAAAATATTCTTTTGGCGGGGGCAGGGAGTGGTTCCTGTCAACATTTTGAAGGAGGCAGTGGATGATGACTCAAGAGCTTGGGCCCCTGCTAACTGTGTGGAAGACTCAGATTGGAGTTTCAGGATCCTGGCTTCTGCCTCACCCAGCTCTGGTTAGACATTTGGGGAGTGATCCCGCAGATAGAAGATCACTCTCTGTCTCTTTTTATTTCTCTTTCTGCTTTTTAAACAGATGAACATAAACAAACAAACATTTAAAAAACATTATCTTTTCTTATTAACATCATTGGTACATACCACCTGCTTTGCATTTTCCAAATTGTAGGATATATTTTAGAAGTAAAACTTTGCTTTACTTTCCAAAATAATATTACAACCAGTGTCATAAATAACACAAAGAGCTCAAAGAAAAAAAGACTGTTGTCACCACAGTTGTGTAATAATTAGAAGTACCATTATACATCACAAACACAAAGACTTAAGAAAATTTGTTCTAAAAATAGTTTACAAATGATAAATCTTAGACTAGTGCATATTGCAGTTTCATAGAGGACAAATACATATTGTTAAATGATTAAAGAATTATAAAGATGGATAGATATTTTTATAGTGGAATAAATAACAACCTTCAAAAAGTTTCATCATTTACTCACATAACCTCAAAATTAGCATTTATGATACAAATAAAGCATGCCTTTCTTTTAAGTAAATATAATTATGCAGGAATGAAGATAGATATTTTGCTATTGTAATATAGCACATAATGTGAAAAAACATTCTTTTAAAATTTACAATTTTGATAAAAATGTTAAGATTTTTCATTAAAAAATGACTAAACACATGTATAAGAGTTACTTATTGAATTATCCACATCAATGCAACTATTAAAGCTAAAGCTCATTATTGTCATGCTCATAATCATAGTTTTTCTAATCCAATAAAATGTATTTTTTAAAGATTTATTTATTTATTTGAAAGTCAGAGTTAGACACAGAGAGAAGGAGAGGCAGAGAGAGAGAGGGGTCTTCCATTCGCTGGTTCACTCCCCACATGGCGCAATGGGCAGAGCTGCACCCATCTGAAGCCAGGAGCCAGGAACTTCTTCCAGGTCTCCCACTCGGGTGCAGGGGCCCAAGGACTTGGGCCATCTTCTACTGCTTTCCCAGACCATAGCAGAGAACTGGATCAGAAGTGAAGCAGCCAGGACTCAAACCAGCACCCATATGGGATACTGGCACTGCAGATGGCAGCTTTACCCACTACGTCACAGCACCAGCCCCACAATGTATTGTGTAATAGATGCTAACCACTGCAAAACATTATAGGCTTAAATTTATTAAAGTGAGCTTTAGAAATGTGAATGCCTCATTCAATAGTCCTGCAGTTATGAGATTCTAAAGTGAAATGTCATCATTATTATTTTTATTAACTTCTTGGTACCTCTAATCCAAATAAGCATGTTGGATATAAGCACGCATTTTTTAAAAAGAAGTTATTCACTTTTCTTACTTAAAACTGCATCTCTATTAAAATAATTATACAGGGACATTTAAATGGAATTAGAGTATTCAAATAGAATTAACTTAAAAAGCATGCTATTGAGAAAACAAAACAGAAAACAAGACTTTTTCATGTAAAATTTTAAGTACAAAGGTCATCTTTTAATTAATCTTTAAAAAGCCATTGTAATCCATAAACTGTACTTTGGAAATTTATATTTACTAAATAAAAGTTTAAAAAAAGACCCTTCAACAGACATAATAAATTTTCAAAGATGAGCAAAACAACTCTTTTTCTAATTTTCAAATGAGAAAATTGAAATGAAGAGAAGTTAGGTTTCTAGGCAAAGGTGAAATTCTTAATGATGGGAGGAGTTGGAACTTGCACTCAGATTTTCTGCTCCAAAACCATAAATTATACCTAAAGGAAAATTCATAGTAGGCTTCTATAGACATATTTTTAAAAATAAAGCATTAGACTCAGAATCCAATCACTATATAGTGCATAATTTAATGAACTTGAGTTTCTAACAGCTTTGCAAAAGGTTAAACACCAAAGCCTTAAAAAGACTTTTCCATATTTATCTTCATATTTTGAACCAGGACTCCCCAAGAGAAATTTACATGATGACAGAAATGTTATATACTTGCCCTGTTCAAAATAGTTGATAATAGGCCAGTGCTGCGGCTCACTTGGCTAACCCTCCACCTGCGGCACCAGTACCCCAGGTTCTAGTCCCAGTTGGGGCGCTGGATTCTGTCCCGGTTGCTCCTCTCCCAGTCCAGCTCTATATTGTGGCCCGGGAGTGCAGTGGAGGATGGCCCAAGTGCTTGGGACCTGCACCCGCATGGGAGACCAGGAGAAGCACCTGGTTCCAGGCTTCGGATCAGCGTGGTGCGCCAGCCGCAGTGCGCTGGCCCTACGGCCATTTGGTGGGGGGGGGGGGGGGGACCAATGGAAGGAAGACCTTTCTCTCTGTCTCTCTCTTTCTCACTGTCTAATTCTGCCTATCAAAAAACAAATAGTGATAATAGTCTCCTGTGACTATTGAGAATTTGAACTATTTGAACTATAAGACTAAATAACCAATTTTAAAATGTTATTTAATTTTGACTAATTTTATTTAGATCACCACATGTAGCTAATGGCCTTCAAACTGGATGTGCCTCTACAGACAATGTAAGCTACAGCTCTTTATTTTAAGGCCTTGTTCATCTAACACACAGCAACAGGAAAGACAAATGTTAAAAAAACAAGATTGAAAAATAAAATGAAGTAGCTCAGAAAGAAAATAAGATGGCTATCTCTGTAACACAAAAATGAAGTCAAAGCACAGTGCAACAGTGGGCATTTGGCCTATCAGTTAACATGCCTGCATCCTGTATTATAATAGCTCAATTTGAGCTCCAACTCTACTCCTGATTCCAGCTTACTGCTAATTCATGCCCTGCAAGTCAGCAGATGATGGATCAAATATATGAGTTATTGCCACCCATGTGGAACACCCAGATGGAGTTCCTGGCTCCTGGTTATCTTCCCAGTCATTGCAGACATTGCCCCCAGTCATGGCAGACATTTGGGAGAGTGAGTTAACAGATGGGACTCTCTCTCTCTCCCCCAGCCCCCACATTCCCTGTATCTCAAATAAATAAATGGATAAATAAATAAAATACAACACACTGCCATAGCAGAACTATAAGCATAAGCCAGTCAAGCATGGTTTCGACAGAATCAGCTAGGAATCCCCAGATCAGGAAATAAAACTTTCCATGGAGAAGTGAACCATGCCAGATTAGGAAATAAGACAACATCATCACACTCAAAGTTTATTTCTGATATGGAAATTCAGGTGAGTTTGGTAGCACAGATTGTAAAATTGCCATTGATAAGGGGGTAAAAAGTAGATGAGATAAAAGTAACAGCTTCCATTCAATACAATTTCATAAATAATGAATAGGCCAATTGCCTACAACAATTAAAAAAGACAAAAAATTTATGCCAGAGAAAATGAATATATCATGACCTGAAAATAAATTTAAATTAAGTTCAGTTAGTGCTCTTACAGAGCAAAAGCAAGACATATTTTCATTAAAACAAAATAAAAATTACAAAATACACCTTACAAAATGTTGTAATAATGAATGTATTTAAAGAGCAAATGAGAAATATGAATAAATTATCATATAAATTCACTAAAGTCAAAAACTTTAAATGTGCAATAAACTCCAATCTTTGTATTGTGAAGAAGAGATTAGTAAATTTGACAATGGTATTGTAATACTTAACTAGAGTAGAGCCTAAAGAGATAATATAGAAATCTTACAAAGCGATTCAAAAATAGTAGCTTGGGAGGCTCCAGTAGACATCTAACAATAACTTCATGAAAGAAAGAATAAAGTGCAAACTTAAAACAAAATGATTTTATAAAGTCATAAACACAATAAGCAAACAAAATCTAGCTAGAAGCTTGCTTTCATAAACATGCCTTTAAAATGACATGGAAAGCTTAGCAATAAAGAGATTGGTAACAATTCTCCAGGAATATAAAAACCAGTAGCCAATAAAAACCTAACATAATAAAAGTGGAATTATACCAAAAGTAATTAATGAAGAGGAACTTCATTTACATGTAAGCATATGAAAGCATTACCTCTAAATATATAAAGTATATGTTGAAATCCTTGCTTAGTATATACTAAGTTGATCTTCAGTATATAAAGGTAATTGAAAATGAAACTCGATGAAGGGCAGGATGGGAAAGGGAGTGGGAGAGGGGAGGGCCATGGGAGGGAGGGAGGTGGGGGGGGAAGCCACAACAACACAAAAGTTGCACTTTGTAAATTCACATTTATTAAATAAAAAATAACTATATAACAACAAAAAAAAGAGAAAATAAAAAGAACTTAATACTTTACCCTTTTAGTATTTTTTATGTTCTACTTAAAACTATTGGTTGAACTCTGTAATTAATACACAATTACTCTTAGGTGTTTAATTAATGCTATAACTAGTACTCAAATAGTATTTTACACTTTGTGTTTCTGTGTGGGTGCAAACTGTTGAAATTTTTACTTAATATATGCTAAATTGATCTTCTGTATATAAAGATAATTGAAAATTAATCTTGATGTGAAGAGAAGGGGAGAGGGGAGTGTTGTGGGTGGGAGGGAAGTTATGGGGGGGGAAGCTATTGTAATCCATAAGCTGTACTTTGGAAATTTATGTTCATTAAATAAAATAAAATAAATAAATACATAAAGTAACTATCACAAAGGTATAAGAAATTAATAAAATTCACAAATATAATTAAATAATTAGATTCATCCTTTTATAAAAGGATCAATTATGAAGTTAAAAATTAATAATGACAAACAGAATTTGAAGAACACAATTAAATTCAATTATATACACAAATAATTGAGAATTTCATAACCAAAAAGCTTTCAAGCTTGCATAAAATATTTTTTCAGTAACTGCACTATCAAAAGTCAGTTTATATTCACAATAAATTGTTAAAAGAAAGACCCTCATTTGATCTTTCCTTTGCTAAGCCCAGATTTGAAACAAAAATTGTACCAACATGAAATGCTACTCTTTCCTTTAGATACTGCCAATTTTTATTTTCCTCCATTAAAAAATACTGACTCTTGATCACTAACAGAAATTTGTTTCTATTTTGAAGATAAGGAAGGGGAGGATATTCCAATTATAGATTTGGTGCCATCATGACAAAATCCTTAGTCTGAAATATGAATAACATTTCATTTTTGTTCTGATTTCTATTTTAAAAATAAAGAACATAGGCCAACTCTGATAGGAAGAAATAGCCAGCTCCTTCCAATCATCTAAATCTTTACCCCAGTTTCCCCGAGAACTATTTTATTTCTACTGTGGTCGATAAATAACTAAATGAAAGAAAATACAAGTTAAGATATCTGAAGAATTTCATGGAAACATTAAAACCTTTGCACAGGTTTTTCATATTGTTTATATTCCACACAGAATGAAAAAAAAGTTTTTAACTAAAAATTTTTTGCACCAAAGAAAGCTCTTGCTTTTACAATTCCATTTTTTCACAAACTTTTTGAAATATCTTTGTATGTTACTAAAATACCTATGATTTTTCAGAATCAAATAATATCTATCTTCCTCAGGAAATAACTCTTGATACTACTGATGAACTGGAACTTGCTTTATTGTTTGGCTATTTGTCTTTTCACAGAAACAACTTACGTTGTGGGCATAATTTCTCAACAATTACACATTAGAGTGCTACTAAAATAAGTTTGCAGGATACTGTCCAAATATTATACATTTTACAACTTATTATTATGTAACCAAAAGATGCATAAGTACATCACTCCAGTCACTCTCTGTTTAATTTTATTTCCACTTAAATATACAATCATATTTTGAAATTAATGAACAATATTATAAAATAATCTGATGCCTGCTAATTTCTTAACTTACTTTTTTCTTAATTGGGTATAGAGAAACACATATAAATCCTAAACTCATTATGGGTTGTTCATTAAATTTTTACTAAAATATTTTACCAACTGAGAATGCACAAACTTATTTCCAATTAGATTTCTATTTTTATCATTTTGCAGTCCCAGTCAATGATAGTTAATTAGACATAAATAATTACATTCAAAATCTGCTAAACATTCTAAATCATCAGCTAAACATCATGCAGTTATAATAAAATTAGTAAAACAATGCTGAGTAACCAATATATCTATAGATAAAAGTCTATATTAATCTGAACTTGGACTTGCCTTGCTGCTTACCCTATTTTTCTGTGTGTAGGAGTTTAACAACTGAAATTCAGTCCTTGTGATTTGGCTCCCTCTATCTGCTCTTAAATTCCTATATTCTATCCTGCTGGCATGTAAAAAACTATGGGCTATTTTGTGATGAGTTCTTTGGTTTTAACTTGTTTAAAAAATTGATTCGTTAAAATTATACAGGTTTTCGGGATACCATGTGATCCTGATACAGGTATACATTGTATAATGTTCAAATCAGAATGAGCCTATTTTTAATGTCAAACACCATTTCTTTGTGATAAAACATTCAACAGACATTCTTTTAACTTTTTTAAAATATATAGTACCTTACCGTTATCTACAGTTGCTTGTTGTGCAATGAACACCAGAACTTACTTTTCCTATCTATGATTTAGTAGCTGTTAACTAACATTTCCCCATTATTCCCCACCACACACTCTCCCCAGCTTCTGGCATACCACATTTTTATTCCCAAGTACCATAGATCAACGTTCTTAGATACCATGCATGAATGAGATCACGTGGTATTTGTCTTTCTGTGTCTGGATTGTTTCGCTTAATATGATGCAGCAAAAAGCTTAAATGATAAGCATTCAGTGGCTGTCGACTGAATCAACTACTCTACCCACGAACAGACTGATCTCAGCAACTTGCAATGAGCAAGTGCATACTGCCAAAATGTTTCCAGGATCTCTGACCTGCCATGGTAGTTCTGTCTACTTTCTTGTCTTGGCAGTTCCCAATGCCACTAAGGCCCAGGGCCGACAGAATGCTTCCATTGGTAGTCCATGCCTTAGATCAGTTTATGCTGTCAAGGAAAACAATCCAAGAGATTTTTTCCTTTAAGAACTGAGTTTTATACTTAAAGAGACTCTCATTATATTCTCCCAAAGACAGTTATGTTCAATAAAGAATAAACAGGGGAGAATGAAGCATAGAGTAAAAGGAAGAATGATGAGATTGGAAAGGAAGAAAAAGAATTGCAGAAGGAAAACTTAAGAGGAAGCATTAGATGGAAGTCTCCTTGTCAGAGAAAATTTGCTCTATAGAAGATGTTGGATGGCAACTCTGACTGAAATTCTTGTACAAATTTGGTGAATGATTCTTCTGCACTTGCAGAAGTAAACAGGATATAAGACATCATAATATTCTCCTAGCAGTTCAAGGAGCTGAATGGTGTATACATGATTTATTGACAAAAGGATCAATAGTACTCTCTATTTCCAGCTATTATTCCAGCAAATAACAGTGCAAACTTGCTTGGATTCAGTGCCCCAGACACAAAAGGAAACACAATTCATCAGTCTACCCTTCATCGACATTGTGTCCCAGACTGTTCCTTTCAGGGACAGATGCTGTCTGTGAGGTGCTGAATTGGTTCCCACTTTCGTTTCTTGCTGAAACTATGTTAAACTCAATATTATATTAAACCTTAGGCATTTATAATATGGTCACACATGGTTCAAATTAGAAAATTATTGTTTCATTATTTTTTCCATATAGTTAAGTTCACATTGCTTTATATATAATTATTCAGATAATGTTTCTGAGATTGGTTATTTACAAATATCAAGCTTTAAAGCAATAAGTCAGTTAAATTTAACATTGTCCCTCTGTATCATTTAGCCTACTCTCTGTAACAGAATTTTGTGAATTTCTTTTACTATCACATGACTTCACTTGAGGAAAATCTTGTTTTCAAATGTATTGATCAACTCTATTTTCTTAATAATTTGAACTCTCCTGAATAACACATAGAATCACAGATAAATGCAAAAGTCAATGATAGATTGCCAAAGTCATATGAAAATATTTAAATACTCAAATTATGGACTCATTAGTTGTCAATCCATAGGTACATCAACACAAGGAAATGTTTTGCAGGAATGTAAAACTGTAACTCAAAGTAATAACAATATGGGAAAATGACATTTTATCAAAAAGAAGGTGGAATTTGATATTGCTTAAACACAACTAAGAATATCCCTAATTGTAGGCTTAGATAAATACTAGAATGAAGTGGACTGAAAATACAAGAAGGAAATAGACTGAAGATTTTCTAATACTTTCCAGTATCTTTGATGGTAAAATACACAGTCTTTTTTCTCTTCTTTCTCGGTTTTATATATTACAAATTTTCTATGATAAAAATACTTTTAAAGTAATAAACCATATACACTTTTAAACTTTTTTTTCAATCAAATCTTTACAGTATGGCTCTATTGCTCTGTAACAATGGTGTTTTCATTTTCTTTTTATTTGACACTTAGAGATATAGACAGTGAGAGAGAGAGACAGAGAGAAAGGTCTTCATTCCACTGGTTCACTCCCCAAATGGCTGCTATGGCCAGTGCTCTACCAATACGAAGCCAGGAGTCAGGTGCTTCTTCCTAGTTTCCCATGCGGGTGCAGGAGCCCAAGCACCTGGGCCATCCTCCACTGCCCTCCCGGGCTACATCATAGAGCTGGACTGGAAGAGGAGCAACCAGGACTAGAATCCAGCACCCATATGGGATGCCGGTGCTGCAGGCAGAGGATTAACGAAGTGAGCCACAGCACCGGCCCCGACAATGGTGTTTTCTGATCTAGGAAGTAACCCCACAATGCGAGGACATAAATTCAAAAGCCAAATATTGATTTGTTTGAGATTCCCAATGATTTTTGGTTCTTCATTACTTGAGTAAATATTCTAAAGCTAAAATTTTTAAAGAGTAAAATATGGAAAATTTGTCATTTTTTGTTTAAAGTTAACATAACATTGTCAGTTGGTAGCATGAAAACTATTGTAATCTGACCAAAAAGATCTTTCTTTCCCTTTTCATATTTTGATGAACAGAAGCAAATGACTGACTCTGTGCCTGACTATGCTACTTACTAAAGTGTCCGTTCAAACAGATAAATAATGCTTGCTTGCGAATTCTAGAAACTGGCCTAAAAAAGTCAATTGCGGTTGCAAAGCAATCTGGCGTTCCCATCAGGAGGTTTGAATTTAAGAAAATACAAAGGGGAATTAATAACTAAGGGCATGCTAAGCATGGGCTGTAAACTGAGCAGGCTTCATTCCAATTAATAAAGCATTGAAATCTCTTAACCAATACTTTGACTTTTTCATATCCAAGCCAAACAACATTTTGTAGCTACTTAGGTATCCTGTTATGCTCTCCTAATGATAAAGTCAAGCCATCAGCAAGCTTCCCAAGTCACTGAGCTGACTTCATTGTTATCAGCCCTGCAACCAAACAGCTTTAGTATGTAGCTTAGCAGTCCAGCCTCCTTTGCTAACTCCTTAAAAACCCCAGACCACTCTCACTAAGCAGGATGGAGTTTTTGAGATGCAAATCTGCTACCTCCTCATCTATGCATAGATTAAACTTTCTATTTTGCTTTACTCCTGTGCTTGTCCTCCAGATTTTGATTCAGCACCAGGGACAGTGACCAAGCTTTCAGTGACAGTGCCACTTGGAATCTTTTTTTAAAAATTATTTTTACGCCGTGGCTCAATAGGCTAATCCTCCACCTTGCGGCGCCGGCACACCAGGTTCTAGTCCTGGTCGGGGCGCTGGATTCTGTCCCGGTTGCCCCTCTTCCAGGCCAGCTCTCTGCTGTGGCCAGGGAGTGCAGTGGAGGATGGCCCAGGTGCTTGGGCCCTGCACCCCATGGGAGACCAGGAAAAGCACCTGGATCCTGGCTCCTGCCATCGGATCAGCGCGGTGCGCCGGCTGCAGCGGCGGCCATTGGAGGGTGAACCAAGGGCAAAGGAAGACCTTTCTCTCTCTGTCTCTCTCTCTCACTGTCCACTCTGCCTGTCAAAAAAAAAAAAATTATTTTTAGAAATCCTGTCATTTGAAACAAAATGGATGCAACTGGAAACCATTATACTTAGTGAAATAAGCCAGTCATAAAAAAACAAATACCATATGGTGTTTTTGATCTGTAGTCACTAATAAAGTATCTAAAAGGCAATATATAGGAGTGAAACTGGCACCTTGAGATGGGAAGATTTTGAACAGCCCATGTCTGACTGTCAAGGAACAAATTTTTGCGTGTTTGTTTTTATTTTTGTTTTTCTTTTTTCTTCATACTATTCAGTGAATCCTCTACTTAGTGTAAAGTTAATCCTATGAGTATAAAATTAACAGAAAATTGATCTTTGTAAAAACTAAAAATGGGAAAGGGAGTGGGAAGAGAAATAAGGGTGGGAATGTGGGTAGGAGGGAGGTAGGAGGGGAAGAACAACCATGTTCCCAAATTTGTATATATTAAATGCATGAAGTTTGTATTCCTTAAATTAAATTTAAAAATTATTTTCAGAGTGCCAAATTATCAAATAATACCAAATAAATGTCTGTGATTAAAAAAAATCTTCAATTGCAAAATGGGAACTTAGTCAGTCATCCAAAAGCAATAAAAAAGTAATGCTTTATATATCTAAGGAATTCACATAGGGATAAGTTATTTTTAGCACTGTGATTGCGTTGAATTTGCTAAATTTTACTTCTATTAAAAAATAACATAATATAATATAATTAGTTGTTTTTATCTTCCAATATGTTATTCTTTTACAATCATTAAGAAACTACTTTTTGTATATATTAGTATCCTTTTTTCATGTAAAACTTACACCTAATGTTATGTGAGTTCTGAATTTAACCATATGAGAAATAATGCAATAAAATAATCTGCCATTTTCAATTTACCATAGCCACTTCCACAGGCCCATGACCATAACTTGCTATTTAAAAATTAATAGTGATATTAAAAGAACTGGAAACTCATATTTCAGTTCTTAATAGGATACAAAGTTTTTCTGGGATAACAGATTGGAGTGACTTCCAAATAGTTTAAGCTATGAATTTCCCTGTGGGGAGCAACTCGGACTAGACTGTTACTGGAATTAAGACTTATTCTATGCATCTGCTCTCCCACAATATGGCGCTGAGAAGGGAGTAACAACTTCTATGCAGCTGCCTCTCGCCAACTTGAGTGATGACCTGCAGGAGCTGATCCTGCTCCTGATTGGAGGAGAGCAGTGTACTCGGCGTGTGGGTAGCAGAGTTGGGATTGGTGGAAGAGGACTATAAAGGAGGAGAGAGATAACATGCACCAGGAACATCTATCTGAAGGAACACCTGTGCAGCCCCCGAGAGAGCCGGCCGGCGGTGTGCCGCTCGCTCCCCCGCGGAAGTGGGGAAAGTGGCAGGGGGAACCGCCCTTCCACAGAGGTGGAAGGGACGGTAGCCAACCCGGGAAGAACCAGCAGCAAACCCGGGAAGGGCCGAGCAGACAAAAGAACAGCGCAGGGTCCTGTGTCGTTCCTCCGTGAAGAGGTGGAGCGACATTTCCCATTCCAAAATAGTTGACAAATTAAATAGAAATGGCCGGCACCACGGCTTACTAGGCTAATTCTCTGCCTTGCGGCGCCGGCACACTGGGTTCTAGTCCCGGTCGGGGTGCCGGATTCTGTCCCAGTTGCCCCTCTTCCAGGCCAGCTCTCTGCTGTGGCCAGGGAGTGCAGTGGAGGATGGCCCAAGTGCTTGGGCCCTGTACCCCATGGGAGACCAGGAGAAGTACCTGGCTCCTGCCATTTGATCAGCGCAGTGCACTCACTGGCTGCAGCGCGCCGGCCACGGTGGCCATTTTAGGGTGAACCAACGGCAAAAGGAAGACCTTTCTCTCTGTCTCTCTGTCTCTCTCACTGTCCACTCTGCCTGTCAAAAAAAAAATTAAATAGAAATTATTATTTCAACAATAACTAGATTATCATTTTAAAGATAAAACAACTCCCATGGACTAAATGTGAGATGTTACTTCTAAGATATATGTTTCTAAAGAGGGAGGAAATTTATATTTCATTCTTATTTAGAGACCTAGAGTTTGAATTTATTTACAGATATTTATTACATTTAAGATAAGGAATGTAATGGAAAATACATACTACAAGACCTAGAGCGATCCATATTTCTATATCTAAGATGACAATTAAAAGGAAAATGCTATTATCATAACCTATTTTGGAGAGACTCTAACTAGTACTTAAGTTAATTCCCCTTTTTGGCCTAAAATCCCATATTTTAGTGAAAGGTTCAATTCCCCTCAATATCCTAGATTTTCAAAAGTCAAAAGGAGTTAGAGAAATGTGTAGATTTTTTTTTTATCTTTTATTTAATGAATATAAATTTCCAAAGTAAGACTCATGGGTTACAATGGCTTTCCCCCCCATACCGTCCCTCCCACCCACAACCCTCCCCTTTCCCACTCCCTCTCCCCTTCCATTCACATCAAGATTCATTTTCGATTATCTTAATATACAGAAGATCAGCTTAGTATACCTTAAGTAAGGATTTCAACAGTTTGTTCCCACACAGAAACATAAAGTGAAAAATAATAGATGATTTTTTTTTAAATGATGATGAACGTGCTCCAAAAAGATGTAACACTGTAAAATGGGCAAGCAGACAAGGGAAAAAAGAAATAGGAGAGTGACCTCATTGGCTAAGTTTAAGCTCTATGAAAATCATGTATAGAAAAGTTAGACTAAAAAGGAATACTTCAATCATATTTGAAAGCCTCTTAGGAATATCTAGGAGCACAGTAAACAGCTACATTCTATATAGTGAGGCTTTCTTTGATGATTGGGAATAAATTCTCTGAAAAATTTTGTATTTTATTTTTCCAATCAAAAAAATTTCAACAGGTTTAAAGGGCAAAATACACTTGAT